>NW_027276460.1:0-39275 GCF_030028105.1 Mobula birostris | reverse complement strand
CTGAATCACATGCCCTAAAACTCATGCCCTGAATCATCTGCCCAGAAACTCATGCCCCTGAATTACATGCCCTGAAATACCTGCCCTGAATCTCATGCCCTGAAACTCATGCCCTGAATCTCATGCCCTGAAACTCCTGCCCTCAAACTCATGCACTGAAACTCATGCCCTGAATCTCATGCCTTGAAACTCCTGCCCTCAAACTCATGCACTGAAACTCATGCCCTGAATCTCATGCCCTGAAAACACCTGCACTGAAACTCATGCCCATGAATCTCATATCCTGAAACTCACGCCTTGTATCACATGCCCTGAAACTCCTGCCCTGAAACTCATGCCCTGAAACTCATGCCCTGAAACTCATGCTCTGAATCTCATGCCCTGAATCTCGTGCCCTGAAACTCCTGCACTGAAACACCTGCCCTGAATCTCATGCCCTGAAACTCATGCCCTGAAACTCATGCCCGAATCTCGTGCCTGGTACTCCTGCACTGAAACTCATGCCATGAATATCATATCTGAAACTCACGCCCTTGAATTACATGCCCTGAAACTCCTGCCTGAAACTCATGCCCTGAAACTCATGCCCTGAATCTCATGCCCTGAAACTCCTGCCCTCAAACTCATGCACTGAAACTCATGCCCTGAATCTCATGCCTTGAAACTCCTGCCCTCAAACTCATGCACTGAAACTCATCCCCTGAATCTCATGCCTTCAAACTCCTGCCCTCAAACCTCATGCACTGCAACTCATGCCCGAATCTCATGCCCTGAAACTCCTGCACTGAAACTCATTGCCATGAATCTCATATCCTGAAACTCACGCCCTGAATCACATGCCCTGAAACTCCTGCCCTGAAACTCATGCCCTGAAACTCATGCCCTGAATCTCATGCCCTGAATCTCTTGCCCTGAAACTCCGGCACTGAAGCACCTGCCCTGCATCTCCTGCCTGAAAATCATGCCCTGAATCTCATGCCCTGAATCTCATGCTCTGAAACTCGTGCACTGATCATCTGGCCAGAAACTCATGCCCTGAATTACATGCCCTGAAATACCTGCCCTGAATCTCATGCCCTGAAACTCATGCCCTGAATCTCATGCCCTGAAGCTCCTTCCCTCAAACTCATGCACTGAAACTCATGCCCTGAATCTCATGCCTTGAAAACTCCTGCCCTCAAACTCATGCACTGAAACTCATGCCCTGAATCTCATGCCTTGAAACTCCTGTCCTGAATCTCATGCCCTGAAACTCATGCCATGAATCTCATGTCCTGAAACTCACACCGTGAATTACATGCCCTGAAACTCCTGCCCTGAAACTCATGCCCTGAAACCTCATGCCCTGAATCTCCAGTCCTAAAACTCATGCCCTGAATCTCATGCCCTGAAAACTCCTGCACTGAAACACCTGCCCTGAATCTCCCGCCCTGAAACTCATGCCCTGAATCTCATGCCCTGAATCTCACGCTCTGAAACTCGTGCACTGAATCTCATTACCTCAAGTTCATGCACTGAAACTCATGCCCTGAATCTCATGTCCTGAAACTCCTGCCCTGAATCACCTACCCTGAAAACTCATGCCCTGAAACTACTGCACTGAAACTCCTGCCATGAATCTCATGTCCTGAAACTCACGCCCTGAATCACATGCCCTGAAACTCCTGCCCTGAAAAACTCATGCACTGAAACTCATGCCCTGAATCACATGCCCTAAAACTCCTTCCCCTGAATCATCTGCCCAGAAACTCATGCCCCTGAATTACATGCCCTGAAATACCTGCCCTGAATCTCATGCCCTGAAACTCATGCTCTGAATCTCATGCCCTGAAACTCCTGCAACTGAAACTCATGCCATGAATCTCAATATCCTGAAACTCACGCCCTGAATCACATGCCCTGAAACACCTGCCCTGAAACTCATGCCCTGAAAACTCATGCCCTGAAACTCATGCCCTGAATCTCATACCCTGAATCTCATGCCCTGAAACTCCTGAACTGAAACACCTGCCCTGAATCTCCTGCCCTGAAAATCATGCCCTGAATCTCATGCCCTGAATCTGATGCTCTGAAACTCGTGCACTGAATCTCATGCCCTCAAGTTCTGCACTGAAACTCATGCACTGCAACTCATGCCCGGAATCTCATACCCTGAAAACTCCTGCCTGAATCTCATGCCCTGAATCTCCTGCACTGAAACTCATGCCATGAAATCTCATATCCTGAAACTCACGCCCTGAATTACATGCCCTGAAACTCCTGCCCTGAAACTCATGCCCTGAATCATATGTCCTGAAACTCATGCCCTGAATCTCCTGTCCTAAAACTCATGCCCTGAATCTCATGCCCTGAATCTCATGCCCTGAAACTCTTGCACTGAAACACCTGCCCTGAATCTCCTGCCCTGAAACTCATACCCCGAATCTCATCCCCTGAATCTCACGCTCTGAAACTCGTGCACTGAATCTCATTACCTCAAGTTCCTGCACCGAAACTCATGCCCTGAATCGCATGTCCTGAAACTCCTGCCCTGAATCACCTACCCTGAAACTCATGCCTGAATCTCATGCCCCCGAAACTCCTGCACTGAAACTCATGCCAAGAATCTCATATCCTGAAACTCACGCCCTGAATCACATGCCCTGAAACTCCTGCCCTGAAAACTCATGCCCTGAAAACTCATGCCCTGAAACTCATGCCCCTGAATCTCCTGTCCTGAAACTCATGCCCTGAATCTCTTGCCCTGAAACTCCTGCACTGAAACACCTGCCCTGAATCTCCTGCCCTGAAAATCATGCCCTGAATCTCATGCCCTGAATCTCCATGCCCTGAATCTCATGCCCTGAAACTCTTGCACTGAAACTCATGCCTTGAAACTCATGCCCTGAAACTCATGCCCTGAATCTCCTGTCCTGAAAACTCATGCCCTGAATCTCATGCCCTGAATCTCTTGCCCTGAAACTCCTGCACTGAAACACCTGCCCTGAATCTCCTGCCCTGAAAATCATTGCCCAGAATCTCATGCCCTGAATCTCATGCTCTGAAACTCGTGCACTGAATCTCAGGCCCTCAAGTTCCTGCACTGAAACTCATGCCCTGAATCTCATGCCCTGAAACTCATGCCCTGAACCTCATGTCCTGAAACTCAAGCCCCGAATCTCATGCCCTGAAACTCATGCCCTAAATCACATACGCTGAAAGTCCTGCCCTGAAACTCATGCACTAGAAACTCTTGCCTGAATCATCTGCCCAGAAACTCATGCCCTGAATTTCATGCCCTGAAATACCTGCCTGAATCTCATGCCCTGAAAACTCATGCCCTGAATCTCATGCCCTGAAACTCCTGCCCTCAAACTCATTGCACTGAAAACTCATCCCCTGAATCTCATGCCTTCAAACTCCTGCCCTCAAACTCATGCACTGCAACTCATGCCCGGAATCTCATGCCCTGAACTCCTGCACTGAAACTCATGCCATGAATCTCATATCCTGAAACTCACGCCCTGAATCACATGCCCTGAAACTCTGCCCTGAAAACTCATGCCCTGAAAACTCATGCCCTGAATCTCATGCCTGAATCTCTTGCCCTGAAACTCCTGCACTGAAACACCAGCCCTGCATCTCCTGCCTGAAAAATCATGCCCCTGAATCTCATGCCCTGAATCTCATGCTCTGAAACTCGTCCACTGAATCTCATTGCCCTCAAGTTCCTGCACTGAAACTCATGCCCTGAATCTCACTGCCCTGAAAACTCATGCCTTAAACTCTCATGCCCTGAAACTCAAGCCCTGAATCTCATGCCCTGAAAACTCATGCCCTAAATCACATACCCTGAAACACCTGCCCTGAAACTCATGCACTGAAACTCATGCCCTGAATCACATGCCCCTAAAACTCTTGCACTGAATCATCTGGCCAGAAACTCATGCCCTGAATTACATGGCCCTGAAATACCTGGCACTGAATCTCATGCCCTGAAACTCATGCCCTGAATCTCATGGCCTGAAGCTCCTGCCATCAAACTCATGCACTGAAACTCATGCCCTGAATCTCATGCCTTGAACTCTGCCCTCAAACTCATGCACTGAAACTCATGCCCTGAATCTCATGCCCTGAAATACCTGCCCTGAATCTCATGCCCTGAAACTCATGCCCTGAATCTCATGCCCTGAAACTCCTGCCCTCAAACTCATGCACTGAAACTCATGCCCTGAATCTCATGCCTTGAAACTCCTGCCCTCAAACTCATGCACTGAAAACTCATCCCCTGAATCTCATGCCTTCAAACTCCTGCCCTCAAACTCATGCACTGCAACTCATGCCGGAATCTCATGCCCTGAAACTCCTGCCACTGAAACTCATGCCATGAATCTCACATCCTGAAACTCACGCCCTGAATCACATGCCCTGAAACTCCTGCCCTGAAACTCATGCCCTGAAACTCATGCCCTGAATCTCATGCCCTGAATCTCTTGCCCTGAAACTCCTGCACTGAAACACCAGCCCTGCATCTCCTGCCCTGAAAATCATGCCCTGAATCTCATGCCCTGAATCTCATGCTTCTGAAACTCGTGCACTGAAATCTCATGCCCTCAAGTTCCTGCACTGAAACTCATGCCCTGAATCTCATGCCCTGAAACTCATGCCCTGAACCTCAATGCCCTGAAACTCAAGCCCTGAAATCTCATGGCCCTGAAACTCATGCCTAAATCACATACCCTGAAACACCTGCCCTGAAACTCATGCACTGAAACTCATGCCCTGAATCACATGCCCCTAAAACTCTTGCACTGAATCATCTGGCCAGAAACTCATGCCCTGAATTACATGCCCTGAAATACCTGCACTGAATCTCATGCCCTGAAACTCATGCCCTGAATCTCATGCCCTGAAGCTCCTGCCATCAAACCTCATGCACTGAAACTCATGCCCTGAATCTCATGCCTTGAAACTCCTGCCCTCAAACTCATGCACTGAAACTCATGCCCTGAATCTCATGCCTTGAAACTCCTGTCCTGAATCTCGTACCCTGAAACTCATGCCCTGAGTCTCATGCCCTGAAACTCCTGTACTGAAACTCATGCCATGAATCTCATATCCTGAAACTCACGCCGTGAATTACATGCCCTGAAACTCCTGCCCTGAAACTCATACCCTGAAATTCATGCCCTGAATCTCATGCCCTGAAACTCATGCCTGAATCTCCTGTCCTGAAACTCATGCCCTGAATCTCATGCCTCAAGTTCCTGCACTGAAACTCATGCCCTGAAACTCAAGCCCTGAATCTCATGCCCTGACACTCATGCCCTAAATCACATACCCTGATACTCCTGCCCCTGAAACTCATGCACTGAAACTCATGCCCCTGAATCACATGCCCTAAAGCTCCTGCCCTGAAATCATCTGCCCAGAAAACTCATGCCCTGAATTACATGCCCTGAAATACCTGCCCTGAATCTCATGCCCTGAAACTCATGCCCTGAATCTCCTGTCCAAAAACTCATGTACTGAATCTCATGCCCTGAATTCTCATGCCCTGAAACTCCTGCACTGAAACACCTGCCCTGAATCTCCAGCCCTGAAAACTCATGCCCTGAATCTCATGCCCTGACTGTCACGCTCTGAAATTCGTGCACTGAAAACTCATGCCCTGAATCTCATGCCTTGAAACTCCTGCCCTCAAACTCATGCACTGAAACTCATGCCCGGAATCTCATGCCCTGAAACTCCTGCAGTGAAACTCATGCCATGAATCTCATATCCTGAAACTCACGCCCTGAATCACATGCCCTGAAACTCCTGCCCTGAACCTCATGCCCTGAAACTCATGCCCTGAATCTCATGCCCTGAATCTCATGCCCTGAAACTCCTGCACTGAAACACCTGCCCTGCATCTCCTGCCCTGAAAATCATGCCCTGAATCTCATCCCCTGAATCTCATGCTCTGAAACTCGTGCACTGAATCTCATGCCCTCAAGTTCCTGCACTGAAACTCATGCCCTGAATCTCCTGTCCTAAAACTCATGCCTGAATCTCATGCCCTCAATCTCATGCCCTGAAACTCTTGCACTGAATCACCTGCCCTGAATCTCCTGCCCTGAAACTCATGCCCCGAATCTCATCCCCTGAATCTCACGCTCTGAAAACTCGTGCACTGAATCTCATTACCTCAAGTTCCTGCACTGAAACTCATGCCCTGAATCGCATGTCCTGAAACTCCTGCCCTGAATCACCTACTCTGAAACTCATGCCCTGAATCTCATGCCCCGAAACTCCTGCACTGAAAACTCATGCCAAGAATCTCATATCCTTGAAACTCACGCCCTGAATCACATGCCCTGAAACTCCTGCCCTGAAACTCATGCCTTGAAACTCATGCCCTGAAACTCATGCCCTGAATCTCCTGTCCTGAAACTCATGCCCTGAATCTCATGCCCTGAATCTCTTGCCCTGAAAACTCCTGCACTGAAACACCTGCCCTGAATCTCCTGCCCTGAAAATCATGCCCTGAATCTCATGCCCTGAATCTCATGCTCTGAAACTCGTGCACTGAATCTCAGGCCCTCAAGTTCCTGCACTGAAACTCATGCCCTGAATCTCATGCCCTGAAACTCATGCCCTGAACCTCATGCCCTGAAACTCAAGCCCCGAATCTCATGCCCTGAAACTCATGCCCCTAAATCACATACGCTGAAAGTCCTGCCCTGAAACTCATGCACTGAAACTCTTGCCCTGAATCACATGCCCTAAAACTCCTGCCCTGAATCATCTGCCCAGAAACTCATGCCCTGAATTTCATGCCCTGAAATACCTGCCCTGAATCTCATGCCCTGAAACTCATGCCCTGAATCACATTGCCCTAAAGCTCCTGCCCTGAATCATCTGCCCAGAAACTCATGCCCTGAATTACATGCCCTGAAATACCTGCCCTGAATCTCATGCCCTGAAACTCATGCCCTGAATCTCCTGTCCAAAAACTCATGTACTGAATCTCATGCCCTGAATCTCATGCCCTGAAACTCCTGCACTGAAACACCTGCCCTGAATCTCCAGCCCTGAAACTCATGCCCTGAATCTCATGCCCTGACTCTCACGCTCTGAAATTCGTGCACTGAAACTCATGCCCTGAATCTCATGCCTTGAAACTCCTGCCCTCAAACTCATGCACTGAAACTCATGCCCGGAATCTCATGCCCTGAAACTCCTGCAGTGAAAACTCATGCCATGAATCTCATATCCTGAAACTCACGCCCTGAATCACATGCCCTGAAACTCCTGCCCTGAAACTCATGCCCTGAAACTCAGCCCTGAATCTCATGCCCTGAATATCATGCCCTGAAACTCCTGCACTGAAACACCTGCCCTGCATCTCCTGCCCTGAATCTCATGCCCTGAATCTCATGCCCTGAAACTCCTGCACTGAAACACCTGCCCTGAAATCTCCTGCCCTGAAAATCATGCCCTGAATCTCATTCCCCTGAATCTCATGCTCTGAAACTCGTGCACTGAATCTCATGCCCTCAAGTTCCTGCACTGAAACTCATGCCCTGAATCTCTTGCCCTGAAACCCATGCCCTGAACCTCATGCCCTGAAACTCAACCCTTGAATCTCAAGCCCTGAATCACATGCCCTAAAACTCCTGCCCTGAATCATCTGCCCAGAAACTCATGCACTGAATTAAATGCCCTGAAATACCTGCCCTGAATCTCATGCCCTGAAACTCATGCCCTGAATCTCATGCCCTGAAACTCCTGCACTGAAACTCATGCACAGAAACTCATGCCCGGAATCACATGCACTAAAACTCCTGCCCTGAATCATCAGCCCAGAAACTCATGCCCTGAATTACATGCCCTGAAATACCTGCCCTGAATCTCATGCCCTGAAACTCATGCCCTGAACCTCCTGCACTGAAACTCATGCCATGAATCTCATATCCTGAAACTCACGCCCTGAATTACATGCCCTGAAACTCCTGCCCTGAAACTCATGCCCTGAAACTCATGTCCTGAAACTCATGCCCTGAATCTCCTTTCCTAAAACTCATGCCCTGAATCTCATGCCCTGAATCTCATGCCCTGAAAACTCCTGCACTGAAACACCTGCCCTGAATCTCCTGCCCTGAAACTCATGCCCCGAATCTCATCCCCTGAATCTCACGCTCTGAAACTCGTGCACTGAATCTCATTACCTCAAGTTCCTGCACTGAAACTCATGCCCTGAATCGCATGTCCTGAAAACTCCTGCCCTGAATCACCTACCCTGAAACTCATGCCCTGAATCTCATGCCCTGAAACTCCTGCACTGAAACTCATGCCAAGAATCTCATATCCTTGAACTCACGCCCTGAATCACATGCCTGAAACTCCTGCCCTGAAACTCATGCCTGAAACTCATGCCCTGAATCTCCTGTCCTGAAACTCATGCCCTGAATCTCATGCCTGAATCTCATGCCCTGAAACTCCTGCACTGAAACACCTGCCCTGAATCTCCTGCCCTGAAAATCATGCCCTGAATCTCATGCTCTGAAACTCGTGCACTGAATCTCATGCCCTGAAGTTCCTGCACTGAAACTCATGCCCTGAATCGCATGCCCTGAAACTCATGCCCTGAACCTCATGCCCTGAAACTCAAGCCCTGAATCTCATGCCCTGAAACTCATGCCCTAAATCACTTACGCTGAAAGTCCTGCCCTGAAACTCATGCACTGAAACTCTTGCCCTGAATCACATGCCCTAAAACTCCTGCCCTGAATCACCTGCCCAGAAACTCATGCCCTGAATTACATGCCCTGAAATACCTGCCCTGAATCTCATGCCCTGAAACTCATGCCCTGAATCTCATGCCCTGAAAACTCCTGCCCTCAAACTCATGCACTGAAACTCATGCCCTGAATCTCATGCCTTGAAACTCCTGCCCTGAAACTCATGCACTGAAACTCATCCCCTGAATCTCATGCCTTCAAACTCCTGCCCTCAAACTCATGCACTGCAAACTCATGCCCGGAATCTCATGCCCTGAAACTCCTGCACTGAAACTCATGCCATGAATCTCATGCCTGAATTCTCATGCCCTGAAACTCATGCCCTGAAACTCCTGCACAGAAACTCATGCACTGAAACTCATGCCCTGAATCACATGCCCTAAAACTCCTGCCCTGAATCATCTGCACAGAAACTCATGCCCTGAATCTCATGCCCGAAACTCCTGCACTGAAACTCATACCATGAATCTCATGTCCTGAAACTCACGCCCTGAAACTCCTGCTCTGAAACTCATCCCTGAAACTCATGCCCTGAAACTCATGCCCTGAATCTCCTGTCCTAAATCTCATGCCCTGAATCTCATGCCCTGAATCTCATGCCCTGAAACTCCTGCACTGAAACAAATGTCCTGAATCTCCTGCCCTGAAACTCATGCCCTGAATCTCATGCCCTGAATCTCACGCTCTGAAACTCGTGCACTGAATCTTATTACCTCAAGTTCCTGCACTGAAACTCATGCCCTGAATCTCATGTCCTGAAACTCCTGCCCTGAATCACCTACCCTTAAACTCATGCCCTGAATCTCATGCCCTGAAACTCCTGCACTGAACTCATGCCATGAATCTCATATCCTGAAACTCACGCCCTGAATCACATGCCCTGAAACACCTGCCCTGAAACTCATGCCCTGAAACTCATGCCCTGAATCTCATACCCTGAATCTCATGCCCTGAATCTCCTGCACTGAAACTCATGCCATGAATCTCATATCCTGAAACTCATGCCCTGAATCTCATGCCCTGAATCTCATGCCCAGAAACTCTTGCACTGAAACACCTGCCCTGAATCTCCTGCCCTGAAAATCATGCCTGAAACTCAAGCCCTGAATCTCATGCACTGAAACTCATGCCCTAAATCTCATACCCTGAATCTCCTGCCCTGAAACTCATGCACTGAAACTCATGCCCTGAATCACATGCCCTAAAACTCCTGCCCTCAAACTCATGCAGTGAAACTCAAGCCCTGAATTTCATGCCTTGAAACTCCTGTCCTAAATCTCATGCCCTGAAACTCATGCCCTGAATCTCCTGTCCTAAATCTCATGCCCTGAATCTCATGCCCTGAATCTCATGCCCTGAAACTCCTGCACGGAAACAAATGTACTGAATCTCCTGCCCTGAAACTCATGCCCTGAATCTCATGCCCTGAATCTCACGCTCTGAAACTCGTGGCACTGAATCTTATCACCTCAAGTTCCTGCACTGAAAACTCATGCCCTGAATCTCATGTCCTGAAACTCCTGCCCTGAATCACCTACCCTTAAACTCATGCCTGAATCTCATGCCCTGAAACTCCTGCACTGAAACTCATGCCATGAATCTCATATCCTGAAACTCACGCCCTGAATCACATGCCCTGAAACACCTGCCCTGAAACTCATGCCCTGAAACTCATGCCCTGAATCTCATGCCCTGAATCTCATACCCTGAATCTCATGCCCTGAATCTCCTGCACTGAAACTCATGCCATGAATCTCATATCCTGAAACTCATGCCCTGAATCTCATGCCCTGAATCTCATGCCCAGAAACTCCTGCACTGAAACACCTGCCCTGAATCTCCTGCCCTGAAAATCATGCCCTGAAAACTCAAGCCCTGAATCTCATGCACTGAAACTCATGCCCTAAATCTCATACCCTGAATCTCCTGCCTGAAACTCATGCACTGAAACTCATGCCCTGAATCACATGCCCTAAAACTCCTGCCCTCAAAACTCATGCAGTGAAACTCAAGCCCTGAAATTTCATGCCTTGAAACTCCTGTCCTGAATCTCATGCCCTGAAACTCATGCCCTGAATCTCATGCCCTGAAACTCCTGCACTGAAACTCATGCCATGAATCTCATATCCTGAAACTCACGCCCTGAATTACATGCCCTGAAACTCCTGCCTTGAAACGCATGCCCTGAAACTCATTCCCTGAATCTCCTGTCCTAAAACTCATGCCCTGAATCTCATGCCCTGAATCTCATGCCCTGAAACTCCTGCACTGAAACACCTGCCCTGAATCTCCTGCTTTGAAACTCATGCCCTGAATCTCATGCCCCTGAATCTCACGCTCTGAAAACTCGTGCACTGAATCTCATGACCTCAAGGTCCTGCACTGAAACTCATGCCCTGAATCTCATGTCCTGAAACTCCTGCCCTGAATCACCTACCCTGAAACTCATGCCCTGAATCTCATGCCCTGAAACTCCTGCACTTAAACTCATGCCATGAATCTCATATCCTGGATTTCACGTCCTGAATCACATGCCCTGAAACTCCTGCCCTGAAACTCATGCCCTGAAACTCATGCCCTGAAACTCATACCCTGAATCTCCTGTCCTGAAACTCATGCCCTGAATCTCATGCCCTGAATCTCATGCCCTGAAACTCTTGCACTGAAACATCTGCCCTGAATCTCCTGCCCTGAAAATGAAGCCCTGAATCTCATGCTCTAAAACTCGTGCACTGAATCTCATGCCCTCAATTAACTGCACTGAAACTCATGCCCTGAATCTCATGCCCTGAAGCTCATGCCCTGAACCTCATGCCCTGAAACTCAAGCCCTGAATCTCATGCCCTGAAACTCTTGCCCTGAATCACATGCCCTAAAACTCCTGCCCTGAATCATCTGCCCAGAAACTCATGCCCTGAATTACATGCCCTGAAATACCTGCCCTGAATCTCATGCCCTGAAATTCATGCCCTGAATCTCATGCCCTGAAACTCCTGCACTGAAACTCATGCCCTGAAACTCATGCCCTGAATCACATGCCCTAAAACTCCTGCCCTGAATCAGCTGCCCAGAAACTCATGCCGTGAATTACATGCCCTGAAATATCTGGCCTGAATCTCATGCACTGAAACTCACGCCCTGAATTACATGCCCTGAAACTCCTGCCCTCAAACTCATGCACTGAAACTCATGCCCTGAATCTCATGCCTTGAAACTCCTGCCCTCAAACTTATGCACTGAAACTCAAGCGCTGAATCTCCTGCACTGAAACTCATGCCATGAATCTCATATCTTGAAACTCATGCCCTGAATCTCATGCCCTGAATCTCATGCCCAGAAACTCCTGCACTGAAACACCTGCCCTGAATCTCCTGCCCTGAAAATCATGCCCTGAAACTCAAGCCCTGAATCTATTGCCCTGAAACTCATGCACTGAAACTCATGCCCTGAATCACATGCCCTAAAACTCCTGCCCTGAATCATCTGCCCAGAAACTCATGCCCTGAATTACATGCCCTGAAATTCCTGCCCTGAATCTCATGCCCTGAAACTCATGCCCTGAATCTCATGCCCTGAAACTCCTGCCCTCAAACTCATGCAGTGAAACTCAAGCCCTGAATTTCATGCCTTGAAACTCCTGTCCTGAATCTCATGCCCTGAAACTCATGCCCTGAATATCATGCCCTGAAACTCCTGCACTGAAACTCATGCCATGAATCTCATATCCTGAAACTCACGCCCTGAATTACATACCCTGAAACTCCTGCCTTGAAACGCATGCCCTGAAACTCATTCCCTGACTCTCCTTTCCTAAACCTCATGCCCTGAATCTCATGCCCTGAATCACATGCCCTAAAACTCCTGCCCTGAATCATCTGCCCAGAAACTCACGCCCTGAATTACATACCCTGAAACTCCGGCCTTGAAACGCATGCCCTGAAATCATTCCCTGAAACTCATGCCCTGAATCTCATGCTCTGAAACTCGTGCACTGAATCTCATGCCCTCAAGTTCCTGCACTGAAACTCATGCCCTGAATCTCATGCCGTGAAACTCATGCCCTGAACCTCATGCCCTGAAACTCATGCACTGAATCTCATGCCCTGATCCACATGCCCTAAAACTAATGCCCTGAATCATCTGCCCAGAAACTCATGCCCTGAATTACATGCCCTGAAATTCCTGCCCTGAATCTCATGCCCTGAAACTCATGCCCTGAATCTCATGCCCTGAATCTCATGCCCTAAACGCCTGCACTGAAACTCATGCCATGAATCTCATATCCTGAAACTCACGCCCTGAATTACATGCCCTGAAACTCCTGCCCTGAACCTCATGCCCTGAAACTCATGCCGTGAATCTCATGCCTTGAAACTCCTGCCCTCAAATTCATGCACTGAAACTCATGCCCTGAATCTCATGCCCTGAAACACCTGCACTGAATCTCATGCCCTGAAACTCATGCCCTGAATCTCATGCCCTGAATCTCGTGCCCTGAAACTCCTGCACTGAAACACCTGCCCTGAATCTCCTGCACTGAAAATGAAGCCCTAAATCTCATGCTCTAAAGCTCGTGCACTGAATCTCATGCCCGCAATTAACTGCACTGAAACTCATTTCCTGAATCTCATGCCCTGAAACTCATGCCCTGAACCTCATGCCCTGAACCTCAAGCCCTGAATCTCATGCCCTGAAACTCTTGCCCTAAATCACATACCCTGAAACTCCTGCCCTGAAACTCATGCACTGAAACTCATGCCCTGAATCACATGCCCTAAAACTCCTGCCCTGAATCATCTGCCCAGAAACTCATGCCCTGAATTACATGCCCTGAAATACCTGCCCTGAATCTCATGCCCTGAAACTCATGCCCTGAATCTCATGCCCTGAAACTCCTGCACTGAAACTCATGCACTGAAACTCATGCCCTGAATCACATGCCCTAAAACTCCTGCCCTGAATCTTCTGCCCAGAAACTCATGCCCTGAATTACATGCCCTGAAATACCTGCCCTGAATCTCATGCCCTGAAACTCACGCCCTGAATCTCATGCCCTGAAACTCCTGCACTGAAACTCATGCCATGAATCTCATATCCTGAAACTCACGCCCTGAATTACATGCCCTGAAACTCCTGCCCTGAAACTCATGCCCTGAAACTCATGCCCTGAATCTCATGCCCTGAAACTCCTGCACTAAAGCACCTGCCCTGAATCTCCTGCCCTGAAACTCATGCCCTGAATCTCATGCCCGGAATCTCATGCTGTGAAACTCGTGCACTGAATCTCATGACCTCAAGTTCCTGCACTGAAACTCATGCCCTGAATCTCATGTCCTGAAACTCCTGCCCTGAATCAGCTACCCTGAAACTCATGCCCTGAATCTCATACCCTGAAACTCCTGCCCTGAAACTCATGCCCTGAAACTCATGCCCTGAAACTCCTGTCCTGAAACTCATGCCCTGAATCTCATGCCCTGAATCTCATGCCCTGAAACTCAAGCCCTGAATCTCATGCCCTGAAACTCATGCCCTAATTCACATACCCTGAAACTCCTGCCCTGAAACTCATGCACTCAAACTCATGCCCTGAATCACATGCCCTAAAACTCCTGCCCTGAAACTCATGCCCTGAATCTCATGCCCTGAAACTCATGCCCTAAATCACATACCCTGAAACTACTGCCCTGAAAGTCATGCACTGAAACTCATGCCCTGAATCACATGCACTAAAATTCCTGCCCTGAATCATCTGCCCAGAAACTCATGCCCTGAATTACATGCCCTGAAATACCTGCCCTGAATCTCATGCCCTGAAACTCATGCCCTGAATCTCATGCTCTGAAACTCGTGCACTGAATCTCATACCCTCAAGTTCCTGCACTGAAACTCATGCCCTGAATCTCATGCCCTGAAACTCATGCCCTGAACCTCATGCCCTGAAACTCATGCTCTAAATCGCATACCCTGAAACTCCTGCCCTGAAACTCATGCACTGAAACTCATGCCCTGAATCACATGCCCTAAAACTCATGCCCTGAATCATCTGCCCAGAAACTCATGCCCTGAATTACATGCCCTGAAATACCTGCCCTGAATCTCATGCCCTGAAACTCATGCCCTGAATCTCATGCCCTGAAACTCCTGCCCTCAAACTCATGCACTGAAACTCATGCCCTGAATCTCATGCCTTGAAACTCCTGCCCTCAAACTCATGCACTGAAACTCATGCCCTGAATCTCATGCCCTGAAACACCTGCACTGAAACTCATGCCATGAATCTCATATCCTGAAACTCACGCCTTGTATCACATGCCCTGAAACTCCTGCCCTGAAACTCATGCCCTGAAACTCATGCCCTGAAACTCATGCTCTGAATCTCATGCCCTGAATCTCGTGCCCTGAAACTCCTGCACTGAAACACCTGCCCTGAATCTCATGCCCTGAAACTCATGCCCTGAAACTCATGCCCCGAATCTCGTGCCCTGGTACTCCTGCACTGAAACTCATGCCATGAATATCATATCCTGAAACTCACGCCCTGAATTACATGCCCTGAAAATCCTGCCCTGAAACTCATGCCCTGAAACTCATGCCCTGAATCTCATGCCCTGAAACTCCTGCCCTCAAACTCATGCACTGAAACTCATGCCCTGAATCTCATGCCTTGAAACTCCTGCCCTCAAACTCATGCACTGAAACTCATCCCCTGAATCTCATGCCTTCAAACTCCTGCCCTCAAACTCATGCACTGCAACTCATGCCCGGAATCTCATGCCCTGAAACTCCTGCACTGAAACTCATGCCATGAATCTCATATCCTGAAACTCACGCCCTGAATCACATGCCCTGAAACTCCTGCCCTGAAACTCATGCCCTGAAACTCATGCCCTGAATCTCATGCCCTGAATCTCTTGCCCTGAAACTCCGGCACTGAAGCACCTGCCCTGCATCTCCTGCCCTGAAAATCATGCCCTGAATCTCATGCCCTGAATCTCATGCTCTGAAACTCGTGCACTGATCATCTGGCCAGAAACTCATGCCCTGAATTACATGCCCTGAAATACCTGCCCTGAATCTCATGCCCTGAAACTCATGCCCTGAATCTCATGCCCTGAAGCTCCTTCCCTCAAACTCATGCACTGAAACTCATGCCCTGAATCTCATGCCTTGAAACTCCTGCCCTCAAACTCATGCACTGAAACTCATGCCCTGAATCTCATGCCTTGAAACTCCTGTCCTGAATCTCATGCCCTGAAACTCATGCCATGAATCTCATGTCCTGAAACTCACACCGTGAATTACATGCCCTGAAACTCCTGCCCTGAAACTCATGCCCTGAAACTCATGCCCTGAAACTCATGCCCTGAATCTCCAGTCCTAAAACTCATGCCCTGAATCTCATGCCCTGAAACTCCTGCACTGAAACACCTGCCCTGAATCTCCCGCCCTGAAACTCATGCCCTGAATCTCATGCCCTGAATCTCACGCTCTGAAACTCGTGCACTGAATCTCATTACCTCAAGTTCATGCACTGAAACTCATGCCCTGAATCTCATGTCCTGAAACTCCTGCCCTGAATCACCTACCCTGAAACTCATGCCCTGAAACTACTGCACTGAAACTCCTGCCATGAATCTCATGTCCTGAAACTCACGCCCTGAATCACATGCCCTGAAACTCCTGCCCTGAAACTCATGCACTGAAACTCATGCCCTGAATCACATGCCCTAAAACTCCTTCCCCTGAATCATCTGCCCAGAAACTCATGCCCTGAATTACATGCCCTGAAATACCTGCCCTGAATCTCATGCCCTGAAACTCATGCTCTGAATCTCATGCCCTGAAACTCCTGCACTGAAACTCATGCCATGAATCTCATATCCTGAAACTCACGCCCTGAATCACATGCCCTGAAACACCTGCCCTGAAACTCATGCCCTGAAACTCATGCCCTGAAACTCATGCCCTGAATCTCATACCCTGAATCTCATGCCCTGAAACTCCTGAACTGAAACACCTGCCCTGAATCTCCTGCCCTGAAAATCATGCCCTGAATCTCATGCCCTGAATCTGATGCTCTGAAACTCGTGCACTGAATCTCATGCCCTCAAGTTCCTGCACTGAAACTCATGCACTGCAACTCATGCCCGGAATCTCATGCCCTGAAACTCCTGCCTGAATCTCATGCCCTGAATCTCCTGCACTGAAACTCATGCCATGAATCTCATATCCTGAAACTCACGCCCTGAATTACATGCCCTGAAACTCCTGCCCTGAAACTCATGCCCTGAATCATATGTCCTGAAACTCATGCTCTGAATCTCCTGTCCTAAAACTCATGCCCTGAATCTCATGTCCTGAAACTCACACCGTGAATTACATGCCCTGAAACTCCTGCCCTGAAACTCATGCCCTGAAACTCATGCCCTGAAACTCATGCCCTGAATCTCCAGTCCTAAAACTCATGCCCTGAATCTCATGCCCTGAAACTCCTGCACTGAAACACCTGCCCTGAATCTCCCGCCCTGAAACTCATGCCCTGAATCTCATGCCCTGAATCTCACGCTCTGAAACTCGTGCACTGAATCTCATTACCTCAAGTTCATGCACTGAAACTCATGCCCTGAATCTCATGTCCTGAAACTCCTGCCCTGAATCACCTACCCTGAAACTCATGCCCTGAAACTACTGCACTGAAACTCCTGCCATGAATCTCATGTCCTGAAACTCACGCCCTGAATCACATGCCCTGAAACTCCTGCCCTGAAACTCATGCACTGAAACTCATGCCCTGAATCACATGCCCTAAAACTCCTTCCCCTGAATCATCTGCCCAGAAACTCATGCCCTGAATTACATGCCCTGAAATACCTGCCCTGAATCTCATGCCCTGAAACTCATGCTCTGAATCTCATGCCCTGAAACTCCTGCACTGAAACTCATGCCATGAATCTCATATCCTGAAACTCACGCCCTGAATCACATGCCCTGAAACACCTGCCCTGAAACTCATGCCCTGAAACTCATGCCCTGAAACTCATGCCCTGAATCTCATACCCTGAATCTCATGCCCTGAAACTCCTGAACTGAAACACCTGCCCTGAATCTCCTGCCCTGAAAATCATGCCCTGAATCTCATGCCCTGAATCTGATGCTCTGAAACTCGTGCACTGAATCTCATGCCCTCAAGTTCCTGCACTGAAACTCATGCACTGCAACTCATGCCCGGAATCTCATGCCCTGAAACTCCTGCCTGAATCTCATGCCCTGAATCTCCTGCACTGAAACTCATGCCATGAATCTCATATCCTGAAACTCACGCCCTGAATTACATGCCCTGAAACTCCTGCCCTGAAACTCATGCCCTGAATCATATGTCCTGAAACTCATGCTCTGAATCTCCTGTCCTAAAACTCATGCCCTGAATCTCATGCCCTGAATCTCATGCCCTGAAACTCTTGCACTGAAACACCTGCCCTGAATCTCCTGCCCTGAAACTCATACCCCGAATCTCATCCCCTGAATCTCACGCTCTGAAACTCGTGCACTGAATCTCATTACCTCAAGTTCCTGCACCGAAACTCATGCCCTGAATCGCATGTCCTGAAACTCCTGCCCTGAATCACCTACCCTGAAACTCATGCCCTGAATCTCATGCCCCGAAACTCCTGCACTGAAACTCATGCCAAGAATCTCATATCCTGAAACTCACGCCCTGAATCACATGCCCTGAAACTCCTGCCCTGAAACTCATGCCCTGAAACTCATGCCCTGAAACTCATGCCCTGAATCTCCTGTCCTGAAACTCATGCCCTGAATCTCTTGCCCTGAAACTCCTGCACTGAAACACCTGCCCTGAATCTCCTGCCCTGAAAATCATGCCCTGAATCTCATGCCCTGAATCTCATGCCCTGAATCTCATGCCCTGAAACTCTTGCACTGAAACTCATGCCTTGAAACTCATGCCCTGAAACTCATGCCCTGAATCTCCTGTCCTGAAACTCATGCCCTGAATCTCATGCCCTGAATCTCTTGCCCTGAAACTCCTGCACTGAAACACCTGCCCTGAATCTCCTGCCCTGAAAATCATGCCCAGAATCTCATGCCCTGAATCTCATGCTCTGAAACTCGTGCACTGAATCTCAGGCCCTCAAGTTCCTGCACTGAAACTCATGCCCTGAATCTCATGCCCTGAAACTCATGCCCTGAACCTCATGTCCTGAAACTCAAGCCCCGAATCTCATGCCCTGAAACTCATGCCCTAAATCACATACGCTGAAAGTCCTGCCCTGAAACTCATGCACTGAAACTCTTGCCCTGAATCATCTGCCCAGAAACTCATGCCCTGAATTTCATGCCCTGAAATACCTGCCCTGAATCTCATGCCCTGAAACTCATGCCCTGAATCTCATGCCCTGAAACTCCTGCCCTCAAACTCATGCACTGAAACTCATCCCCTGAATCTCATGCCTTCAAACTCCTGCCCTCAAACTCATGCACTGCAACTCATGCCCGGAATCTCATGCCCTGAAACTCCTGCACTGAAACTCATGCCATGAATCTCATATCCTGAAACTCACGCCCTGAATCACATGCCCTGAAACTCCTGCCCTGAAACTCATGCCCTGAAACTCATGCCCTGAATCTCATGCCCTGAATCTCTTGCCCTGAAACTCCTGCACTGAAACACCAGCCCTGCATCTCCTGCCCTGAAAATCATGCCCTGAATCTCATGCCCTGAATCTCATGCTCTGAAACTCGTCCACTGAATCTCATGCCCTCAAGTTCCTGCACTGAAACTCATGCCCTGAATCTCATGCCCTGAAACTCATGCCTTAAACCTCATGCCCTGAAACTCAAGCCCTGAATCTCATGCCCTGAAACTCATGCCCTAAATCACATACCCTGAAACACCTGCCCTGAAACTCATGCACTGAAACTCATGCCCTGAATCACATGCCCTAAAACTCTTGCACTGAATCATCTGGCCAGAAACTCATGCCCTGAATTACATGCCCTGAAATACCTGCACTGAATCTAATGCCCTGAAACTCATGCCCTGAATCTCATGCCCTGAAGCTCCTGCCATCAAACTCATGCACTGAAACTCATGCCCTGAATCTCATGCCTTGAAACTCCTGCCCTCAAACTCATGCACTGAAACTCATGCCCTGAATCTCATGCCCTGAAATACCTGCCCTGAATCTCATGCCCTGAAACTCATGCCCTGAATCTCATGCCCTGAAACTCCTGCCCTCAAACTCATGCACTGAAACTCATGCCCTGAATCTCATGCCTTGAAACTCCTGCCCTCAAACTCATGCACTGAAACTCATCCCCTGAATCTCATGCCTTCAAACTCCTGCCCTCAAACTCATGCACTGCAACTCATGCCCGGAATCTCATGCCCTGAAACTCCTGCACTGAAACTCATGCCATGAATCTCACATCCTGAAACTCACGCCCTGAATCACATGCCCTGAAACTCCTGCCCTGAAACTCATGCCCTGAAACTCATGCCCTGAATCTCATGCCCTGAATCTCTTGCCCTGAAACTCCTGCACTGAAACACCAGCCCTGCATCTCCTGCCCTGAAAATCATGCCCTGAATCTCATGCCCTGAATCTCATGCTCTGAAACTCGTGCACTGAATCTCATGCCCTCAAGTTCCTGCACTGAAACTCATGCCCTGAATCTCATGCCCTGAAACTCATGCCCTGAACCTCATGCCCTGAAACTCAAGCCCTGAATCTCATGCCCTGAAACTCATGCCCTAAATCACATACCCTGAAACACCTGCCCTGAAACTCATGCACTGAAACTCATGCCCTGAATCACATGCCCTAAAACTCTTGCACTGAATCATCTGGCCAGAAACTCATGCCCTGAATTACATGCCCTGAAATACCTGCACTGAATCTCATGCCCTGAAACTCATGCCCTGAATCTCATGCCCTGAAGCTCCTGCCATCAAACTCATGCACTGAAACTCATGCCCTGAATCTCATGCCTTGAAACTCCTGCCCTCAAACTCATGCACTGAAACTCATGCCCTGAATCTCATGCCTTGAAACTCCTGTCCTGAATCTCGTACCCTGAAACTCATGCCCTGAGTCTCATGCCCTGAAACTCCTGTACTGAAACTCATGCCATGAATCTCATAGCCTGAAACTCACGCCGTGAATTACATGCCCTGAAACTCCTGCCCTGAAACTCATACCCTGAAATTCATGCCCTGAATCTCATGCCCTGAAACTCATGCCCTGAATCTCCTGTCCTGAAACTCATGCCCTGAATCTCATGCCCTCAAGTTCCTGCACTGAAACTCATGCCCTGAAACTCAAGCCCTGAATCTCATGCCCTGACACTCATGCCCTAAATCACATACCCTGATACTCCTGCCCTGAAACTCATGCACTGAAACTCATGCCCTGAATCACATGCCCTAAAGCTCCTGCCCTGAATCATCTGCCCAGAAACTCATGCCCTGAATTACATGCCCTGAAATACCTGCCCTGAATCTCATGCCCTGAAACTCATGCCCTGAATCTCCTGTCCAAAAACTCATGTACTGAATCTCATGCCCTGAATCTCATGCCCTGAAACTCCTGCACTGAAACACCTGCCCTGAATCTCCAGCCCTGAAACTCATGCCCTGAATCTCATGCCCTGACTCTCACGCTCTGAAATTCGTGCACTGAAACTCATGCCCTGAATCTCATGCCTTGAAACTCCTGCCCTCAAACTCATGCACTGAAACTCATGCCCGGAATCTCATGCCCTGAAACTCCTGCAGTGAAACTCATGCCATGAATCTCATATCCTGAAACTCACGCCCTGAATCACATGCCCTGAAACTCCTGCCCTGAACCTCATGCCCTGAAACTCATGCCCTGAATCTCATGCCCTGAATCTCATGCCCTGAAACTCCTGCACTGAAACACCTGCCCTGCATCTCCTGCCCTGAAAATCATGCCCTGAATCTCATCCCCTGAATCTCATGCTCTGAAACTCGTGCACTGAATCTCATGCCCTCAAGTTCCTGCACTGAAACTCATGCCCTGAATCTCCTGTCCTAAAACTCATGCCCTGAATCTCATGCCCTCAATCTCATGCCCTGAATCTCATGCCCTGAAACTCCTGCACTGAAACACCTGCCCTGCATCTCCTGCCCTGAAACTCATGCCCCGAATCTCATCCCCTGAATCTCACGCTCTGAAACTCGTGCACTGAATCTCATTACCTCAAGTTCCTGCACTGAAACTCATGCCCTGAATCGCATGTCCTGAAACTCCTGCCCTGAATCACCTACTCTGAAACTCATGCCCTGAATCTCATGCCCCGAAACTCCTGCACTGAAACTCATGCCAAGAATCTCATATCCTGAAACTCACGCCCTGAATCACATGCCCTGAAACTCCTGCCCTGAAACTCATGCCTTGAAACTCATGCCCTGAAACTCATGCCCTGAATCTCCTGTCCTGAAACTCATGCCCTGAATCTCATGCCCTGAATCTCTTGCCCTGAAACTCCTGCACTGAAACACCTGCCCTGAATCTCCTGCCCTGAAAATCATGCCCTGAATCTCATGCCCTGAATCTCATGCTCTGAAACTCGTGCACTGAATCTCAGGCCCTCAAGTTCCTGCACTGAAACTCATGCCCTGAATCTCATGCCCTGAAACTCATGCCCTGAACCTCATGCCCTGAAACTCAAGCCCCGAATCTCATGCCCTGAAACTCATGCCCTAAATCACATACGCTGAAAGTCCTGCCCTGAAACTCATGCACTGAAACTCTTGCCCTGAATCACATGCCCTAAAACTCCTGCCCTGAATCATCTGCCCAGAAACTCATGCCCTGAATTTCATGCCCTGAAATACCTGCCCTGAATCTCATGCCCTGAAACTCATGCCCTGAATCACATGCCCTAAAGCTCCTGCCCTGAATCATCTGCCCAGAAACTCATGCCCTGAATTACATGCCCTGAAATACCTGCCCTGAATCTCATGCCCTGAAACTCATGCCCTGAATCTCCTGTCCAAAAACTCATGTACTGAATCTCATGCCCTGAATCTCATGCCCTGAAACTCCTGCACTGAAACACCTGCCCTGAATCTCCAGCCCTGAAACTCATGCCCTGAATCTCATGCCCTGACTCTCACGCTCTGAAATTCGTGCACTGAAACTCATGCCCTGAATCTCATGCCTTGAAACTCCTGCCCTCAAACTCATGCACTGAAACTCATGCCCGGAATCTCATGCCCTGAAACTCCTGCAGTGAAACTCATGCCATGAATCTCATATCCTGAAACTCACGCCCTGAATCACATGCCCTGAAACTCCTGCCCTGAAACTCATGCCCTGAAACTCAGCCCTGAATCTCATGCCCTGAATATCATGCCCTGAAACTCCTGCACTGAAACACCTGCCCTGCATCTCCTGCCCTGAATCTCATGCCCTGAATCTCATGCCCTGAAACTCCTGCACTGAAACACCTGCCCTGAATCTCCTGCCCTGAAAATCATGCCCTGAATCTCATTCCCTGAATCTCATGCTCTGAAACTCGTGCACTGAATCTCATGCCCTCAAGTTCCTGCACTGAAACTCATGCCCTGAATCTCTTGCCCTGAAACCCATGCCCTGAACCTCATGCCCTGAAACTCAACCCTTGAATCTCAAGCCCTGAATCACATGCCCTAAAACTCCTGCCCTGAATCATCTGCCCAGAAACTCATGCACTGAATTAAATGCCCTGAAATACCTGCCCTGAATCTCATGCCCTGAAACTCATGCCCTGAATCTCATGCCCTGAAACTCCTGCACTGAAACTCATGCACAGAAACTCATGCCCGGAATCACATGCACTAAAACTCCTGCCCTGAATCATCAGCCCAGAAACTCATGCCCTGAATTACATGCCCTGAAATACCTGCCCTGAATCTCATGCCCTGAAACTCATGCCCTGAACCTCCTGCACTGAAACTCATGCCATGAATCTCATATCCTGAAACTCACGCCCTGAATTACATGCCCTGAAACTCCTGCCCTGAAACTCATGCCCTGAAACTCATGTCCTGAAACTCATGCCCTGAATCTCCTTTCCTAAAACTCATGCCCTGAATCTCATGCCCTGAATCTCATGCCCTGAAACTCCTGCACTGAAACACCTGCCCTGAATCTCCTGCCCTGAAACTCATGCCCCGAATCTCATCCCCTGAATCTCACGCTCTGAAACTCGTGCACTGAATCTCATTACCTCAAGTTCCTGCACTGAAACTCATGCCCTGAATCGCATGTCCTGAAACTCCTGCCCTGAATCACCTACCCTGAAACTCATGCCCTGAATCTCATGCCCTGAAACTCCTGCACTGAAACTCATGCCAAGAATCTCATATCCTTGAACTCACGCCCTGAATCACATGCCCTGAAACTCCTGCCCTGAAACTCATGCCCTGAAACTCATGCCCTGAATCTCCTGTCCTGAAACTCATGCCCTGAATCTCATGCCCTGAATCTCATGCCCTGAAACTCCTGCACTGAAACACCTGCCCTGAATCTCCTGCCCTGAAAATCATGCCCTGAATCTCATGCTCTGAAACTCGTGCACTGAATCTCATGCCCTGAAGTTCCTGCACTGAAACTCATGCCCTGAATCGCATGCCCTGAAACTCATGCCCTGAACCTCATGCCCTGAAACTCAAGCCCTGAATCTCATGCCCTGAAACTCATGCCCTAAATCACTTACGCTGAAAGTCCTGCCCTGAAACTCATGCACTGAAACTCTTGCCCTGAATCACATGCCCTAAAACTCCTGCCCTGAATCACCTGCCCAGAAACTCATGCCCTGAATTACATGCCCTGAAATACCTGCCCTGAATCTCATGCCCTGAAACTCATGCCCTGAATCTCATGCCCTGAAACTCCTGCCCTCAAACTCATGCACTGAAACTCATGCCCTGAATCTCATGCCTTGAAACTCCTGCCCTGAAACTCATGCACTGAAACTCATCCCCTGAATCTCATGCCTTCAAACTCCTGCCCTCAAACTCATGCACTGCAACTCATGCCCGGAATCTCATGCCCTGAAACTCCTGCACTGAAACTCATGCCATGAATCTCATGCCCTGAATCTCATGCCCTGAAACTCAAGCCCTGAATCTCATGCCCTGAAACTCATGCCCTGAATCACATGCCCTAAAACTCCTGCACTGAATCATCTGGCCAGAATCTCATGCCCTGAATGACATGCCCTGAAATACCTGCCCTGAATCTCATGCCCTGAATCTGATGCCCTGAAGCTCCTGCCCTCAAACTCATGCACTGAAACTCATGCCCTGAATCTCATGCCTTGAAACTCCTGCCCTCAAACTCATGCACTGAAACTCATGCCCTGAGTCTCATGCCCTGAAACTCCTGTACTGAAACTCATGCCATGAATCTCATATCCTGAAACTCACGTCGTGAATTACATGCCCTGAAACTCCTGCCCTGAAACTCATACCCTGAAATTCATGCCCTGAAACTCATGCACTGAAACTCATGCCCTGAATCTCCTGTCCTGAAACTCAAGCCCTGAATCTCATGCCCTGAAACTCATGCCCTAAATCACATACGCTGAAACTCCTGCGCTGAAACTCATGCACTGAAACTCTTGACCTGAATCACATGCCCTAAAACTCCTGCCCTGAATCATCTGCCCAGAAACTCATGCCCTGAATTACATGCCCTGAAATACCTGCCCTGAATCTCATGCCCTGAAACTCATGCCCTGAATCTCATGCCCTGACACTCCTGCCCTCAAACTCATGCACTGAAACTCATCCCCTGAATCTCATGCCTTCAAACTCCTGGCCTCAAACTCATGCACTGCAACTCATGCCCGGAATCTCATGCCCTGAAACTCCTGCACTGAAACTCATGCCATGAATCTCATATCCTGAAACTCACGCCCTGAATCACATGCCCTGAAACTCCTGCCCTGAAACTCATGCCCAGAAACTCATGCCCTGAATCTCATGCCCTGAATCTCTTGCCCTGAAACTCCCTCACTGAAACACCTGCCCTGCACTCCTGCCCTGAAAATCATGCCCTGAATATCATGTGCTGAATCTCATGCTCTGAAACTCGTGCACTGAATCATCTGGCCAGAAACTAATGCCCTGAATTACATGCCCTGAAGCTCCTGCCCTCAAACTCGTGCACTGAAACTCATGCCCTGAATCTCATGCCTTGAAACTCCTGCCCTCAAACTCATGCACTGAAACTCATGCCCTGAATCTCATGCCTTGAAACTACTGTCCTGAATCACATGCCTTAAAACTCCTGCCCTGAATCATCTGCCCTGAAACTCACGCCCTGAATCTCATGCCCTGAAACTCCTGCACTGAAACTCATGCCATGAATCTCATATCCTGAAACTCACGCCCTGAATTACATGCCCTGAAACTCCTGCCCTGAAACTCATGCCCTGAAACTCATGCCCTGAAGCTCATGCCCTGAAACTCCTGCACTGAAACACCTGCCCTGAATCTCCTGCCCTGAAACTCATGCCCTGAATCTCATGACCTGAATCTCATGCTTTGAAACTCGTGCACTGAATCTCATGACCTCAAGTTCCTGCACTGAAACTCATGCCCTGAATCTCATGTCCTGAAACTCCTGCCCTGAATCACCTACCCTGAAACTCATGCCCTGAATCTCATGCCCTGAAACTCCTGCACTGAAACTCATGCCATGAATCTCATATCCTGAAACTCACGCTTTGAATCACATGCCCTGAAACTCCTGCCCTGAAACTCATGCCCTGAAACTCATGCCCTGAAACTCATGCCCTGAATCTCATGCCCTGAATCTCATGCCCTGTAACTCCTGCACTGAAACACCTGCCCTGAATCTCCTGCCCTGAAAATCATGCACTGAATCTCATGCCCTGAATCTCATGCCCTGAAACTCAAGCCCTGAATCTCATGCCCTGAAACTCTTGCCCGAAATCACATACCCTGAAACTCCTGCCCTGAAACTCATGCACTGAAACTCATGCCCTGAATCACATGCCCTAAAACTCCTGCCCTGAATCATCTGCCCAGAAACTCATGCCCTGAATTACATGCCCTGAAATACCTGCCCTGAATCTCATGCCCTGAAACTCATGCCCTGAATCTCATGCCCTGAAACTCCTGCACTGAAACTCATGCCCTGAAACTCATGCCCTGAATCACATGCCCTATAACTCCTGCCCTGAATCAGCTGCCCAGAAACTCATGCCCTGAATTACATGCCCTGAAATATCTGCCCTGAATCTCATGCCCTGAAACTCATGTCCTGAATCTCATGCCCTGAAACTCCTGCCCTCAAACTCATGCACTGAAACTCATGCCCTGAATCTCATGCCTTGAAACTCCTGCCCTCAAACTTATGCACTGAAACTCATGCCCTGAAACTCCTGCACTGAAACTCATGCCATGAATCTCATATCCTGAAACTCATGCCCTGAATATCATGCACTGAATCTCATGCCCCGAAACTCCTGCACTGAAACACCTGCCCTGAATCTCCTGCACTGAAAATCATGCACTGAAACTCATGCCCTGAATAACATGCTCTAAAACTCCTGCCCTGAATCATCTGCCCAGAAACTCATGCCCTGAATTACATGCCCTGAAATTCCTGCCCTGAATCTCATGCCCTGAAACTCATGCCCTGAATCTCATGCCCTGAAACTCCTGCCCTCAAACTCATGCAGTGAAACTCAAGCCCTGAATTTCATGCCTTGAAACTCCTGTCCTGAATCTCATGCCCTGAAACTCATGCCCTGAATCTCATGCCTTGAAACTCCTGCACTGAAACTCATGCCATGAATCTCATATCCTGAAACTCACGCACTGAATTACATGCCCTGAAACTCCTGCCTTGAAACGCATGCCCTGAAACTCATTCCCTGAATCTCCTGTCCTAAAACTCATGCCCTGAATCTCATGCCCTGAAACTCCTGCACTGAAACACCTGCCCTGAATCTCCTGCTTAGAAACTCATGCCCTGAATCTCATGCCCTGAATCTCACGCTCTGAAACTCGTGCACTGAATCTCATGACCTCAAGGTCCTGCACTGAAACTCATGCCCTGAATCTCATGTCCTGAAACTCCTGCCCTGAATCACCTACCTTGAAAGTCATGCCCTGAATCTCATGCCCTGAAACTCCTGCACTGAAACTCATGCCATGTATCTCATATCCTGAAACTCACGCCCTGAATCACATGCCCTGAAACTCCTGCCCTGAAACTCATGCCCTGAAACTCATGCCCTGAAACTCATGCCCTGAATCTCCTGTCCTGAAACTCATGCCCTGAATCTCATGCCCTGAATCTCATGCCCTGAAACTCCTGCACTGAAACACCTGCCCTGAATCTCCTGCCCTGAAAATCATGCCCTGAATCTCATGCCCTGAATCTCATGCTCTGAAACTCGTGCACTGAATCTCATGCCCTCAAGTTCCTGCACTGAAACTGATGCCCTGAATCTCATGCCCTGAAACTCATGCCCTGAATCACATGCCCTAAAATTCCTGCCCTGAATCATCTGCCCAGAAACTCATGCCCTAAATTACATGCCCTGAAATACCTACCCTGATTCTCATGCCCTGAAACTCATGCTCTGAATCTCATGCCCTGAATCTCATGCCCTGAAACTCCTGCTCTGAAACACGTGCCCTGAATCTCCTGCCTTGAAAATCATGCCCTGAATCTCATGCCCTGAATCTCATGCTCTGAATCTCGTGCACTGAATCTCATGCCCTGAATCTCATGCCCTGAAACTCCTGCCCTCAAACTCATGCCCTGAATCTCATGCCTTGAAACTCCTGCCCTCAAATTCATGCACTGAAACTCATGCCCTGAATCTCATGCCCTGAAACACCTGTACTGAATCTCATGCCATGAATTTCATATCCTGAAACTGACGCCTTGAATCACATGCAATGAAACTCCTGCCCTGAAACTCATGCCCTGAAACTCATGCCCTGAATCTCATGCCCTGAATCTCGTGCCCTGAAACTCCTGCACTGAAACACCTGCCCTCAATCTCCTGCCCTGAAAATGAAGCCCTGAATCTCATGCTCTAAAACTCGTGCACTGAATATCATGCCCTCAATTAACTGCACTGAAACTCATGAACGGAATCTTATGCCCTGAAACTCATGCCCTGAACCTCATGCCCTGAAACTCAAGCCCTGAATCTCATGCCCTGAAACTCTTGCCCTGAAACTCATGCACTGAAACTCATGCCCTGAATCACATGCCCTAAAACTCCTGCCCTGAATCATCTGCCCAGAAACTCATGCCCTGAATTACATGCCCTGAAATACCTGCCCTGAATCTCATGCCCGGAAACTCATGCCCTGAATCTCTTGCCCTGAAACTCCTGCACTGAAACTCATGCACTGAAACTAATGCCCTGAATCACATGCCCTAAAACTCCTGCCCTGAATCATCTGCCCAGAAAATCATGCCCTGAATTACATGCCCTGAAACTCCTGCCCTGAAATTCCAGCACTGAAACTCATGCCATGAATCTCATATCCTGAAACTCACGCCCTGAATTACATGCCCTGAAACTCCTGCCCTGAAACTCATGCCCTGAAATTCATGCCCTGAATCTCATGCCCTGAAACTCCTGCACTGAAACACCTGCCCTGGATCTCCTGCCCTGAAACTCATGCCCTGAATCTCATGACCTGAATCTCATGCTTTGAAACTCGTGCACTGAATCTCATGACCTCAAGTTCCTGCACTGAAACTCATGCCCTGAATCTCATGTCCTGAAACTCCTGCCCTGAATCACCTACCCTGAAACTCATGCCCTGAATCTCATGCCCTGAAACTCCTGCACTGAAAATCATGCCATGAATCTCATATCCTGAAACTCACGATCTGAATCACATGCCCTGAAACTCCTGCCCTGAAACTCATGCCCCGAAACTCATGCCCTGAATCTCCTGTCCTGAAACTCATGCCCTGAATCTCATGCCCTGAATCTCATGCCCTGAAACTCCTGCACTGAAACACCTGCCCTGAATCTCCTGCCCTGAAAATCATGCCCTGAATCTCATGCCCTGAATCTCATGCTCTGAAACTCATGCCCTGAATCTCATGCCCTGAAACTCAAGCCCTGAATCTCCTGTCCTAAAACTCATGCCCTGAATCTCATGCCCTGAATCTCATGCCCTGAAACTCCTGCACTGAAACACCTGCCCTGAATCTCCTGCCATGAAACTCATGCCCTGAATCTCATGCCCTGAATCTCGTGCACTGAATCTCATGACCTCAAGTTCCTGCACTGAAACTCATGCCCTGAATCACATGCCCTAAAACTCCTGCCCTGAATCATCTGCCCAGAAACTCATGCCCTGAATTACATGCCCTGAAATTCCTGCCCTGAATCTCATGCCCTGAAACTCATGCCCTGAATCTCATGCCCTGAAACTCCTGCCCTCAAACTCATGGAGTGAAACTCATGCCCTGAATCTCATGCCTTGAAACTCCTGTCCTGAATCACCTGCACTGATCTCATGCCATGAATCTCATATCCTGAAATTTACGCCCTGAATCACATGCCCTGAAACTCCTGCCCTGAAACTCCTGCACTGAAACACCTGCCCTGAATCTCATGCCCTGAAACAAATGCCCTAAACTTCATGCCCTGAAACTCAAGCCCTGAATCTCATGCCCTGAAAATCATGCCCTGAAACTCATGCCCTGAATCACATGCCCTAAAACTCCTGCCCTGAATCAGCTATCCAGAAACTCATGCCCTGAATTACATGCCCTGAAATACCTGCCCTGAATCTCATGCCCTGAAACTCATGCCCTGAATCTCATGCCCTGAAACTCCTGCCCTCAAACTCATGCACTGAAACTCATGCCCTGAAACTCCTGCACTGAAACTCATGCCATGAATCTCATATCCTGAAACTCATGCCCTGAATCTCATGCCTTGAATCTCATGCCCAGAAAATCATGCCCTGAAACTCAAGCCCTGAATCTCATGCACTGAAACTCATGCCCTAAATCTCATACCCTGAATCTCCTGCCCTGAAACTCATGCACTGATACTCATGCCCTGAATCACATGCCCTAAAACTCCTGCCCTGAATCATCTGCCCAGAAACTCATGCCCTGAATTACATGCCCTGAAATTCCTGCCCTGAATCTCATGCCCTGAAACTCATGCCCTGAATCTCATGCCCTGAAACTCCTGCCCTCAAACTCATGCACTGAAACTCATGCCCTGAATCTCATGCCCTGAAGCTCCTGCCCTCAAACTCATGCACTGAAACTCATGCCCTGAATCTCATGCCTTGAAACTCCTGCCCTCAAACTCATGCACTGAAACTCATGCCCTGAATCACATGCCCTAAAACTCCTGCCCTGAATCATCTGCCCAGAAACTCATGCCCTGAATTACATGCCCTGAAATACCTGCCCTGAATCTCATGCCCTGATACTCACGCCCTGAATCTCATGCCCTGAAACTCCTGCACTGAAACTCATGCCATGAATCTCATATCCTGAAACTCACGCCCTGAATTACATGCCTTGAAACTCCTGTCCTGAATCACCTGCACTGATCTCATGCCATGAATCTCATATCCTGAAACTCACGCTTTGAATCACATGCCCTGAAACTCCTGCCCTGAAACTCATGCCCTGAAACTCATGCCCTGAATCTCATGCCCTGTAACTCCTGCACTGAAACACCTGCCCTGAATCTCCTGCCCTGAAAATCATGCCCTGAATCTCATGCCCTGAATCTCATGCCCTGAAACTCAAGCCCTGAATCTCATGCCCTGAAACTCTTGCACTGAAACTCATGCCCTGAAACTCATGCCCTGAATCACATGCCCTAAAACTCCTGCCCTGAATCATCTGCCCAGAAACTCATGCCCTGAATTACATGCCCTGAAATACCTGCCCTGAATCTCATGCCCTGAAACTCATGCCCTGAATCTCATGCCCTGAAACTCCTGCACTGAAACTCATGCCCTGAAACTCATGCCCTGAATCACATGCCCTATAACTCCTGCCCTGAATCAGCTGCCCAGAAACTCATGCCCTGAATTACATGCCCTGAAATATCTGCCCTGAATCTCATGCCCTGAAACTCATGTCCTGAATCTCATGCCCTGAAACTCCTGCCCTCAAACTCATGCACTGAAACTCATGCCCTGAATCTCATGCCTTGAAACTCCTGCCCTCAAACTTATGCACTGAAACTCATGCCCTGAAACTCCTGCACTGAAACTCATGCCATGAATCTCATATCCTGAAACTCATGCCCTGAATATCATGCACTGAATCTCATGCCCCGAAACTCCTGCACTGAAACACCTGCCCTGAATCTCCTGCACTGAAAATCATGCACTGAAACTCATGCCCTGAATCACATGCTCTAAAACTCCTGCCCTGAATCATCTGCCCAGAAACTCATGCCCTGAATTACATGCCTTGAAATTCCTGCCCTGAATCTCATGCCCTGAAACTCATGCCCTGAATCTCATGCCCTGAAACTCCTGCCCTCAAACTCATGCAGTGAAACTCAAGCCCTGAATTTCATGCCTTGAAACTCCTGTCCTGAATCTCATGCCCTGAAACTCATGCCCTGAATCTCATGCCTTGAAACTCCTGCACTGAAACTCATGCCATGAATCTCATATCCTGAAACTCACGCACTGAATTACATGCCCTGAAACTCCTGCCTTGAAACGCATGCCCTGAAACTCATTCCCTGAATCTCCTGTCCTAAAACTCATGCCCTGAATCTCATGCCCTGAAACTCCTGCACTGAAACACCTGCCCTGAATCTCCTGCTTAGAAACTCATGCCCTGAATCTCATGCCCTGAATCTCACGCTCTGAAACTCGTGCACTGAATCTCATGACCTCAAGGTCCTGCACTGAAACTCATGCCCTGAATCTCATGTCCTGAAACTCCTGCCCTGAATCACCTACCTTGAAAGTCATGCCCTGAATCTCATGCCCTGAAACTCCTGCACTGAAACTCATGCCATGTATCTCATATCCTGAAACTCACGCCCTGAATCACATGCCCTGAAACTCCTGCCCTGAAACTCATGCCCTGAAACTCATGCCCTGAAACTCATGCCCTGAATCTCCTGTCCTGAAACTCATGCCCTGAATCTCATGCCCTGAATCTCATGCCCTGAAACTCCTGCACTGAAACACCTGCCCTGAATCTCCTGCCCTGAAAATCATGCCCTGAATCTCATGCCCTGAATCTCATGCCCTGAAACTCATGCCCTGAATCACATGCCCTAAAATTCCTGCCCTGAATCATCTGCCCAGAAACTCATGCCCTAAATTACATGCCCTGAAATACCTACCCTGAATCTCATGCCCTGAAACTCATGCTCTGAATCTCATGCCCTGAATCTCATGCCCTGAAACTCCTGCTCTGAAACACGTGCCCTGAATCTCCTGCCTTGAAAATCATGCCCTGAATCTCATGCCCTGAATCTCATGCTCTGAATCTCGTGCACTGAATCTCATGCCCTGAATCTCATGCCCTGAAACTCCTGCCCTCAAACTCATGCCCTGAATCTCATGCCTTGAAACTCCTGCCCTCAAATTCATGCACTGAAACTCATGCCCTGAATCTCATGCCCTGAAACACCTGTACTGAATCTCATGCCATGAATTTCATATCCTGAAACTGACGCCTTGAATCACATGCAATGAAACTCCTGCCCTGAAACTCATGCCCTGAAACTCATGCCCTGAATCTCATGCCCTGAATCTCGTGCCCTGAAACTCCTGCACTGAAACACCTGCCCTCAATCTCCTGCCCTGAAAATGAAGCCCTGAATCTCATGCTCTAAAACTCGTGCACTGAATATCATGCCCTCAATTAACTGCACTGAAACTCATGAACGGAATCTTATGCCCTGAAACTCATGCCCTGAACCTCATGCCCTGAAACTCAAGCCCTGAATCTCATGCCCTGAAACTCTTGCCCTGAAACTCATGCACTGAAACTCATGCCCTGAATCACATGCCCTAAAACTCCTGCCCTGAATCATCTGCCCAGAAACTCATGCCCTGAATTACATGCCCTGAAATACCTGCCCTGAATCTCATGCCCTGAAACTCATGCCCTGAATCTCTTGCCTTGAAACTCCTGCACTGAAACTCATGCACTGAAACTAATGCCCTGAATCACATGCCCTAAAACTCCTGCCCTGAATCATCTGCCCAGAAAATCATGCCCTGAATTACATGCCCTGAAACTCCTGCCCTGAAATTCCAGCACTGAAACTCATGCCCTGAATCTCATGCCCTGAAACTCCTGCCCTCAAACTCATGCACTGAAACTCATGCCCTGAATCTCATGCCCTGAAGCTCCTGCCCTCAAACTCATGCACTGAAACTCATGCCCTGAATCTCATGCCTTGAAACTCCTGCCCTCAAACTCATGCACTGAAACTCATGCCCTGAATCACATGCCCTAAAACTCCTGCCCTGAATCATCTGCCCAGAAACTCATGCCCTGAATTACATGCCCTGAAATACCTGCCCTGAATCTCATGCCCTGATACTCACGCCCTGAATCTCATGCCCTGAAACTCCTGCACTGAAACTCATGCCATGAATCTCATATCCTGAAACTCACGCCCTGAATTACATGCCTTGAAACTCCTGTCCTGAATCACCTGCACTGATCTCATGCCATGAATCTCATATCCTGAAACTCACGCTTTGAATCACATGCCCTGAAACTCCTGCCCTGAAACTCATGCCCTGAAACTCATGCCCTGAATCTCATGCCCTGTAACTCCTGCACTGAAACACCTGCCCTGAATCTCCTGCCCTGAAAATCATGCCCTGAATCTCATGCCCTGAATCTCATGCCCTGAAACTCAAGCCCTGAATCTCATGCCCTGAAACTCTTGCACTGAAACTCATGCCCTGAAACTCATGCCCTGAATCACATGCCCTAAAACTCCTGCCCTGAATCATCTGCCCAGAAACTCATGCCCTGAATTACATGCCCTGAAATACCTGCCCTGAATCTCATGCCCTGAAACTCATGCCCTGAATCTCATGCCCTGAAACTCCTGCACTGAAACTCATGCCCTGAAACTCATGCCCTGAATCACATGCCCTATAACTCCTGCCCTGAATCAGCTGCCCAGAAACTCATGCCCTGAATTACATGCCCTGAAATATCTGCCCTGAATCTCATGCCCTGAAACTCATGTCCTGAATCTCATGCCCTGAAACTCCTGCCCTCAAACTCATGCACTGAAACTCATGCCCTGAATCTCATGCCTTGAAACTCCTGCCCTCAAACTTATGCACTGAAACTCATGCCCTGAAACTCCTGCACTGAAACTCATGCCATGAATCTCATATCCTGAAACTCATGCCCTGAATATCATGCACTGAATCTCATGCCCCGAAACTCCTGCACTGAAACACCTGCCCTGAATCTCCTGCACTGAAAATCATGCACTGAAACTCATGCCCTGAATCACATGCTCTAAAACTCCTGCCCTGAATCATCTGCCCAGAAACTCATGCCCTGAATTACATGCCTTGAAATTCCTGCCCTGAATCTCATGCCCTGAAACTCATGCCCTGAATCTCATGCCCTGAAACTCCTGCCCTCAAACTCATGCAGTGAAACTCAAGCCCTGAATTTCATGCCTTGAAACTCCTGTCCTGAATCTCATGCCCTGAAACTCATGCCCTGAATCTCATGCCTTGAAACTCCTGCACTGAAACTCATGCCATGAATCTCATATCCTGAAACTCACGCACTGAATTACATGCCCTGAAACTCCTGCCTTGAAACGCATGCCCTGAAACTCATTCCCTGAATCTCCTGTCCTAAAACTCATGCCCTGAATCTCATGCCCTGAAACTCCTGCACTGAAACACCTGCCTTGAATCTCCTGCTTAGAAACTCATGCCCTGAATCTCATGCCCTGAATCTCACGCTCTGAAACTCGTGCACTGAATCTCATGACCTCAAGGTCCTGCACTGAAACTCATGCCCTGAATCTCATGTCCTGAAACTCCTGCCCTGAATCACCTACCTTGAAAGTCATGCCCTGAATCTCATGCCCTGAAACTCCTGCACTGAAACTCATGCCATGTATCTCATATCCTGAAACTCACGCCCTGAATCACATGCCCTGAAACTCCTGCCCTGAAACTCATGCCCTGAAACTCATGCCCTGAAACTCATGCCCTGAATCTCCTGTCCTGAAACTCATGCCCTGAATCTCATGCCCTGAATCTCATGCCCTGAAACTCCTGCACTGAAACACCTGCCCTGAATCTCCTGCCCTGAAAATCATGCCCTGAATCTCATGCCCTGAATCTCATGCCCTGAAACTCATGCCCTGAATCACATGCCCTAAAATTCCTGCCCTGAATCATCTGCCCAGAAACTCATGCCCTAAATTACATGCCCTGAAATACCTACCCTGAATCTCATGCCCTGAAACTCATGCTCTGAATCTCATGCCCTGAATCTCATGCCCTGAAACTCCTGCTCTGAAACACGTGCCCTGAATCTCCTGCCTTGAAAATCATGCCCTGAATCTCATGCCCTGAATCTCATGCTCTGAATCTCGTGCACTGAATCTCATGCCCTGAATCTCATGCCCTGAAACTCCTGCCCTCAAACTCATGCCCTGAATCTCATGCCTTGAAACTCCTGCCCTCAAATTCATGCACTGAAACTCATGCCCTGAATCTCATGCCCTGAAACACCTGTACTGAATCTCATGCCATGAATTTCATATCCTGAAACTGACGCCTTGAATCACATGCAATGAAACTCCTGCCCTGAAACTCATGCCCTGAAACTCATGCCCTGAATCTCATGCCCTGAATCTCGTGCCCTGAAACTCCTGCACTGAAACACCTGCCCTCAATCTCCTGCCCTGAAAATGAAGCCCTGAATCTCATGCTCTAAAACTCGTGCACTGAATATCATGCCCTCAATTAACTGCACTGAAACTCATGAACGGAATCTTATGCCCTGAAACTCATGCCCTGAACCTCATGCCCTGAAACTCAAGCCCTGAATCTCATGCCCTGAAACTCTTGCCCTGAAACTCATGCACTGAAACTCATGCCCTGAATCACATGCCCTAAAACTCCTGCCCTGAATCATCTGCCCAGAAACTCATGACCTGAATTACATGCCCTGAAATACCTGCCCTGAATCTCATGCCCTGAAACTCATGCCCTGAGTCTCTTGCCCTGAAACTCCTGCACTGAAACTCATGCACTGAAACTAATGCCCTGAATCACATGCCCTAAAACTCCTGCCCTGAATCATCTGCCCAGAAAATCATGCCCTGAATTACATGCCCTGAAACTCCTGCCCTGAAATTCCAGCACTGAAACTCATGCCATGAATCTCATATCCTGAAACTCACGCCCTGAATTACATGCCCTGAAACTCCTGCCCTGAAACTCATGCCCTGAAATTCATGCCCTGAATCTCATGCCCTGAAACTCCTGCACTGAAACACCTGCCCTGGATCTCCTGCCCTGAAACTCATGCCCTGAATCTCATGACCTGAATCTCATGCTTTGAAACTCGTGCACTGAATCTCATGACCTCAAGTTCCTGCACTGAAACTCATGCCCTGAATCTCATGTCCTGAAACTCATGCCCTGAATCTCATGTCCTGAAACTCATGCCCTGAATCACATGCTCTAAAACTCCTGCCCTGAATCATCTGCCCAGAAACTCATGCCCTGAATTACATGCCCTGAAATTCCTGCCCTGAATCTCATGCCCTGAAACTCATGCCCTGAATCTCATGCCCTGAAACTCCTGCCCTCAAACTCATGCAGTGAAACTCAAGCCCTGAATTTCATGCCTTGAAACTCCTGTCCTGAATCTCATGCCCTGAAACTCATGCCCTGAATCTCATGCCTTGAAACTCCTGCACTGAAACTCATGCCATGAATCTCATATCCTGAAACTCACGCACTGAATTACATGCCCTGAAACTCCTGCCTTGAAACGCATGCCCTGAAACTCATTCCCTGAATCTCCTGTCCTAAAACTCATGCCCTGAATCTCATGCCCTGAAACTCCTGCACTGAAACACCTGCCCTGAATCTCCTGCTTAGAAACTCATGCCCTGAATCTCATGCCCTGAATCTCACGCTCTGAAACTCGTGCACTGAATCTCATGACCTCAAGGTCCTGCACTGAAACTCATGCCCTGAATCTCATGTCCTGAAACTCCTGCCCTGAATCACCTACCTTGAAAGTCATGCCCTGAATCTCATGCCCTGAAACTCCTGCACTGAAACTCATGCCATGTATCTCATATCCTGAAACTCACGCCCTGAATCACATGCCCTGAAACTCCTGCCCTGAAACTCATGCCCTGAAACTCATGCCCTGAAACTCATGCCCTGAATCTCCTGTCCTGAAACTCATGCCCTGAATCTCATGCCCTGAATCTCATGCCCTGAAACTCCTGCACTGAAACACCTGCCCTGAATCTCCTGCCCTGAAAATCATGCCCTGAATCTCATGCCCTGAATCTCATGCCCTGAAACTCATGCCCTGAATCACATGCCCTAAAATTCCTGCCCTGAATCATCTGCCCAGAAACTCATGCCCTAAATTACATGCCCTGAAATACCTACCCTGAATCTCATGCCCTGAAACTCATGCTCTGAATCTCATGCCCTGAATCTCATGCCCTGAAACTCCTGCTCTGAAACACGTGCCCTGAATCTCCTGCCTTGAAAATCATGCCCTGAATCTCATGCCCTGAATCTCATGCTCTGAATCTCGTGCACTGAATCTCATGCCCTGAATCTCATGCCCTGAAACTCCTGCCCTCAAACTCATGCCCTGAATCTCATGCCTTGAAACTCCTGCCCTCAAATTCATGCACTGAAACTCATGCCCTGAATCTCATGCCCTGAAACACCTGTACTGAATCTCATGCCATGAATTTCATATCCTGAAACTGACGCCTTGAATCACATGCAATGAAACTCCTGCCCTGAAACTCATGCCCTGAAACTCATGCCCTGAATCTCATGCCCTGAATCTCGTGCCCTGAAACTCCTGCACTGAAACACCTGCCCTCAATCTCCTGCCCTGAAAATGAAGCCCTGAATCTCATGCTCTAAAACTCGTGCACTGAATATCATGCCCTCAATTAACTGCACTGAAACTCATGAACTGAATCTTATGCCCTGAAACTCATGCCCTGAACCTCATGCCCTGAAACTCAAGCCCTGAATCTCATGCCCTGAAACTCTTGCCCTGAAACTCATGCACTGAAACTCATGCCCTGAATCACATGCCCTAAAACTCCTGCCCTGAATCATCTGCCCAGAAACTCATGCCCTGAATTACATGCCCTGAAATACCTGCCCTGAATCTCATGCCCTGAAACTCATGCCCTGAATCTCTTGCCCTGAAACTCCTGCACTGAAACTCA
>NW_027276459.1:37500-39276 GCF_030028105.1 Mobula birostris | reverse complement strand
TATCAGAGGGTAGCCTTAACCACAATCGGACGGCAGCACGCGTCATCTTATCGAGGGCCTTAAGCGTGTTCCTATGGGCCCTCCCAAGGACCAGACTGTGCACAAGCTTGGGAATAAGGTGCATGCGGAGGATTGTCAGCCGCTGGTGAGGCTTCAGCGGGGCTCTGGTTACATTCTCCAGCGCCCGCATCAGCAACTCGCGATGTTTAACAGGCCGGCGTCCCCGCCAGTCAAATTGGACACCCAGGTACCGGAACTCATCGGTAGGGCCCAAAGCTCTAATTTGCCCATCACCAAGAGTGACACCACCCTCGCCCAATGCAGAGATCTTCTTCTTGCGACTGCCTTTAATGACGAGAACAGAGGACTTACCCATGTTAATGCGCATGCCGGCCAACCGCAATGCAGCGTCAACACGCGCCAACTTCTGTTGCAACATCACCGCGGACTCAGAGAAGACGATAAGATCGTCCGCGTAGGCAATAGCATCCAAGGTTCGATCTGCAAAGGGGATGCCGGTAGAGGGATCGGCCAGGGCTACCACCTCATCAACCGCCATGATAAACAGTAGCGGAGAGAGGGGATCACCCTGCCGCACCCCACGTCTGGCAGAGATAGAAATATCCCCGAGTTGAGCGGTCGCCCCGGTATAAATAGATCGAATGTACCTTACCAAAGGCGGTGGCGCTCCGAACGCTTGGGCAGAGCGAAGGATGGTGTCCATCGATACCGAGTCGAAGGCCTTGGACACGTCAATGCTGGCCATCGCCGCGTTGAGGTAGCGCTCCCTGGCCCTCCTCAGAACACTGTCTAGCAGGGTGACAGCTTCAAACGTGCCGTCCCGTTGTAGGAAGCCAAACTGCATCGTCGGGAGCTCCAGCACAGCGGCCCACCGAGACGCCAGGATCCGATGGAAAATCCTGAGAATAATCGAGGAGATGTTAATAGGACGAAAGTCAGAGGGGGACGACAGGTCCCCAGAGTGCTTCGGCACCAAGGTAATACGTGAGTGCTTTAGGGGGGAGGGAAGTTCTCCCAGACATAGAATGATGTTGAGGTAAGCCGCCAGAAACGAGGGGTCCATACGGCGAATCTGGTCCACGCTGATACGATCCGGACCGGCCGCAGCCCCCGATACACCTCCAACCGCAGTGGATATATCCGACGGCTCGACAGGCCGCATCAGGTCCCAGTTGACCGGACAGACCTCCCGCACCGGACGGTCATCGGAAACTCCCTCCGCCGAAAGGATTGTCGACCAGTAAGCAAACGTCCCCGGTGGAAGGGCGCGTTCTTGTAAATGCGCATTCCGCCAAGCCCCTGTAATGACTGTCTGGGCGGCGTCCTTGCGGCGAGTATGATATAGCCTCTGAATATGAGCGTACTGGGCACGTCGCACCGCCTTACGTCCCAGCTCCCCCGCAGTTCCAGAATGAGCCTGGCGGGGGACTGTTGGCCTCCAGCAGATTGGAAAATGGAGGCAGGCGTGTTCCTCCAGACGGCGGGCAGCTTCAGGATCAGAGATCCCTCCTGTCTTCAGAAGCTCCGCGATAGCCCGGATCTCACCAGCACCATAAGTATCACCCTGACAGGAGTGTAACTGGTGAGTCGCTACTTCAAGGAGAGCTTCCCTCCATCCTGGACCCTCAACAGGACTGGCAGCCGAGATGGCAGGTTCCTCTTCAAACTCAGCGGGACGAGGGCTGGCAACGGGAGGGGTCCAGCCCAAGATCTTCAACCGCTTCTTGATGGCCTCAGCCGACCTCCCAGGAACAA
>NW_027276459.1:0-27500 GCF_030028105.1 Mobula birostris | reverse complement strand
CCGCGACAGACCGTGCAACAATGACATGTGTCAAACCGGCGGCACGACGCCCGGAGCTCATGCCGGTCGCGGGGGACCTCGGGCCCGCCCGACGGGGCAGATCCGACCTTCACAGGCTTCCGACGGCAATTGGTTAACCGGCGTGGCGCCGAGGGCACGCGGCTGGCTCGGCGGGCGGCCCTCCGGTAGTGCCGCCGTCGATCGGCCGCCTCGGTCGGCAGGAGGGCCCCGAAGTCGCCTTCATTCTGACTTCCGAGTCGGGACTTAGATTACTTTCGACTCTTCAGCCAAGGTCTCGGATCGACGGCGGGACCTGCGGTTGTCCCTCCGAAAATGCCGCCGCTCGGCCGGCACGGCCCGCCGAATACGTCCCCTTACTGGCTCCCGCCTCGGGACTTTGTCAGAAATTCATTCGGGCAAGGTTTCCATTCGGCGGCCGGAGCACCGGTAGTCATACGGAAAATGCCGCCCCTCGGCCGGCATGGGCCTGCGAATAGGTCCCGCTGACAGACTTCCGCAATTGGGTATTTGTCCGAAAATCCATACCGGCAATCTTCGGAATCGTGCGGAAAAGCTGCCGCGTGGCCCGGGTTAACCAATTGGGGAGGCCGGTGCCATCTACCGAATACTTCAACAACTCGTGAAAACGGCCTCCCTATATATCTGCAGGAACCCCGCCAATGCCCCCGTACAGAAATTGCATGTGTCAAAGGGGCGGCCGAATCTGACCCCGGCGGCCGAGCCTCTGGAACTCCGGGTCGGCCTCGGCCGGCAAATCCGACCCCCATCCAGACTTCCGGAGCGGACTTGGTTAACGAATTGCCACCGGGCAAATGGTTAACCGACAGATCTTGGAGGCTCGTTACCCAAGCCATCCCCCGCCGGTGCGAAAAGTTAACAATCAGCGGGCGGGCAATTCGTGAACCGACCGGGACCGGGCAATTCGTTAACCATTCGGAACCGGGCAATTCGTTAACCAACCTTGTCCTGGCAATGAGTGCACCAACCCGGCCGGACAATTCGTTAACCAAGCTGGCTCTGGCAATTCGTTAACCAACCTGGCCGGGACAATTCGTTAACCAACCCGGCCGGACAATTCGTTAACCAAGCTGGCTCTGGCAATTCGTTAACCAACCTGACCCTGACAATTCGTTAACCAACCCTGTCCTGGCAATGAGTGCACCAACCCGGCCGGACAATTCGGTAACCAACCAGACCCTGGCAATTCGTTAACCAACCAGGACGGGCAATTCGTCAACCAACCCTGTCCTGGCAATGAGTGCACCAACCCGGCCGGACAATTCGGTAACCAACCAGACCCTGGCAATTCGTTAACCAACCTGACCCGGACAATTCGTTAACCAACCAGGACGGGCAATTCGTTAACCAACCAGGCCCGGACAATACTTTAACCACCCTGGTTTTCCAATTCGTGAACCAACTGGGAACGGACAATTCGGTAACCAACCCTGTCCTGGCAATGAGTGCACCAACCCGGCCGGACAATTCGTTAACCACCCTGTCCTTGCCAATTCGTGAACCAACTGGGAACGGACAATTCGTTAACCAACCCGGCCGGACAATTCGTTAACCAAGCTGGCTCTGGCAATTCGTTAACCTACCCGGCCATGGCAATTCGTTAACCAGCCAGGACGGGCAATTCGTTAACCAACCTGGCCCGGACAATTCCTTAACCACCCTGGCCTTGCCAATTCGTGAACCAACTGGGAACGGACAATTCATTAAACAACCCTGTCCTGGCAATGAGTGCACCAACCCAGCCGGACAATTCGTTAACCAGTCTGACCCGGACAATTCGCTAACCAACCCTGCTCGGGCAAATCGTTAACCAAGCCCAACCCCGACAATTCGTTAACCAACCCTGCACGGTCAAGTCGTTAACCAAGCCCAAACCCGACAATTCGTTAACCAACCCATACATGGCAATTCGCTAAACAACCCGGCTCGGGCAAATGGTTAACCAAGCCGGCCGGGCAAATCGTTAACCGGCCCGGCAGTCCCGACAATTCGACAATCAACCAGCTGAGGACAAACCCTTCGGCCTCAATAACAACTAGTTCTTGCCCCGCCGTCAAAATGTCCCGGCCGATGTTCATCAGAAACTCCTTCCTGGCCCATGGGCCCCCCTCCTTATATACCTTAAGAGAGTCATAGTTACTCCCGCCGTTTACCCGCGCCGCACTGAATTTCGTCAAGTTGGGTCTGGCAACCCGCTAACCCGGCCGGCCGGGCCTGACAACGCTCTAGAAACCCGGAACAGGCAGTTTCGTGAAGCAACCGCGCACGCTCCTGACAATGCGTTAGCCAACCCTGCTCGGGCAAATCGTTAATCAAGCCCAACCCTGAAACTGCGTTAACCAACCCGGCCATGGCAATTCATTAACCAACCCGGCCCGGGCAAATGGTTAACCAAGCCCAAACCTGACAATTCGTTAACCAACCCGGCCCGGGCAAATGGTTAACCAAGCCGGCCGGGCAAATCGGTAACCGGCCCGGCAGCCCCGACTATTCGACAAACAACCAGCTGAGGACAAACCCTTCGCCCTCAATAACAACTAGTTCTTGCCCCGCCGTCAAAATGTCCCGGCCGAGGTTCATCAGAAACTCCTTGCTGGCCCATGGGCCCCCCTCCTTATATACCTTAAGAGAGTCATAGTTACTCCCGCCGATTACCCGCGCCGCACTGAATTTCGTCAAGTTGGGTCTGGCAAGCCGCTAACCCGGCCGGCCGGGCCTGACAACGCTCTAGAAACCCGGAACAGGCAGTTTCGTGAACCAACTGCGCACGCTCCTGACAATGCGTTCACCCACCCTGCTCGGGCAAATCGTTAACCAAGCCCAAACCCGACAATTCGTTACCAACCCAACCATGACAATTCGCTAACCAACCCGGCCCGGGCAAATGGTTAACCAAGCCCAAACCTGACAATTCGGTAACCAACCCGGCTCGGGCAAATGGTTAACCAAGCCGGCCGGGCAAATCGCTAACCGGCCCGGCAGCCCCGACAATTCGACAATCAACCCGCTGAGGACAAACCCTTCGCCCTCAATAACAACTAGTTCTTGCCCCGCCGTCAAAATGTCCCGGCCGAGGTTCATCAGAAACTCCTTGCTGGCCCATGGGCCCCCCTCCTTACCTTAAGAGAGTCATAGTTACTCCCGCCGTTTACCCGCGCCGCACTGAATTTCGTCAAGTTGGGTCTGGCAACCCGCTACCCCGGCCGGCCGGGCCTGACAACGCTCTAGAAACCCGGAACAGGCAGTTTCGTGAACCAACCGCGCACGCTCCTGACAATGCGTTAGCCAACCCTGCTCGGGCAAATCGTTAATCAAGCCCAACCCTGAAACTGCGTTAACCAACCCGGCCATGGCAATTCATTAACCAACCCGGCTCGGGCAAATGGTTAACCAAGCCGGCCGGGCAAATCGGTAACCGGCCCGGCAGCCCCGACTATTCGACAATCAACCAGCTGAGGACAAACCCTTCACCCTCAATAACAACTAGTTCTTGCCCCGCCGTCAAAATGTCCCGGCCGATGTTCATCAGAAACTCCTTGCTGGCCCATGGGCCCCCCTCCTTACCTTAAGAGAGTCATAGTTACTCCCGCCGTTTACCCGCGCCGCACTGAATTTCGTCAAGTTGGGTCTGGCAAGCCGCTAACCCGGCCGGCCGGGCCTGACAACGCTCTAGAAACCCGGAACAGGCAGTTTCGTGAACCAACTGCGCACGCTCCTGACAATGTGTTCACCCACCCTGCTCGGGCAAATCGTTAACCAAGCCCAAACCCGACAATTCGTTAACCAACCCAACCATGTCAATTCGCTAACCAACCCGGCCCGGGCAAATGGTTAACCAAGCCCAAACCTGACAATTCGGTAACCAACCCGGCTCGGGCAAATGGTTAACCAAGCCGGCCGGGCAAATCGCTAACCGGCCCGGCAGCCCCGACAATTCGACAATCAACCCGCTGAGGACAAACCCTTCGCCCTCAATAACAACTAGTTCTTGCCCCGCCGTCAAAATGTCCCGGCCGAGGTTCATCAGAAACTCCTTGCTGGCCCATGGGCCCCCCTCCTTACCTTAAGAGAGTCATAGTTACTCCCGCCGTTTACCCGCGCCGCACTGAATTTCGTCAAGTTGGGTCTGGCAACCCGCTACCCCGGCCGGCCGGGCCTGACAACGCTCTAGAAACCCGGAACAGGCAGTTTCGTGAACCAACCGCGCACGCTCCTGACAATGCGTTAGCCAACCCTGCTCGGGCAAATCGTTAATCAAGCCCAACCCTGAAACTGCGTTAACCAACCCGGCCATGGCAATTCATTAACCAACCCGGCTCGGGCAAATGGTTAACCAAGCCGGCCGGGCAAATCGGTAACCGGCCCGGCAGCCCCGACTATTCGACAATCAACCAGCTGAGGACAAACCCTTCACCCTCAATAACAACTAGTTCTTGCCCCGCCGTCAAAATGTCCCGGCCGATGTTCATCAGAAACTCCTTGCTGGCCCATGGGCCCCCCTCCTTACCTTAAGAGAGTCATAGTTACTCCCGCCGTTTACCCGCGCCGCACTGAATTTCATCAAGTTGGGTCTGGCAAGCCGCTAACCCGGCCGGCCGGGCCTGACAACGCTCTAGAAACCCGGAACAGGCAGTTTCGTGAACCAACTGCGCACGCTCCTGACAATGTGTTCACCCACCCTGCTCGGGCAAATCGTTAACCAAGCCCAAACCCGACAATTCGTGAACCAACCCAACCATGTCAATTCGCTAACCAACCCGGCCCGGGCAAATGGTTAACCAAGCCCAAACCTGACAATTCGGTAACCAACCCGGCTCGGGCAAATGGTTAACCAAGCCGGCCGGGCAAATCGCTAACCGGCCCGGCAGCCCCGACAATTCGACAATCAACCCGCTGAGGACAAACCCTTCGCCCTCAATAACAACTAGTTCTTGCCCCGCCGTCAAAATGTCCCGGCCGAGGTTCATCAGAAACTCCTTGCTGGCCCATGGGCCCCCCTCCTTACCTTAAGAGAGTCATAGTTACTCCCGCCGTTTACCCGCGCCGCACTGAATTTCGTCAAGTTGGGTCTGGCAACCCGCTACCCCGGCCGGCCGGGCCTGACAACGCTCTAGAAACCCGGAACAGGCAGTTTCGTGAACCAACCGCGCACGCTCCTGACAATGCGTTAGCCAACCCTGCTCGGGCAAATCGTTAATCAAGCCCAACCCTGAAACTGCGTTAACCAACCCGGCCATGGCAATTCATTAACCAACCCGGCTCGGGCAAATGGTTAACCAAGCCGGCCGGGCAAATCGGTAACCGGCCCGGCAGCCCCGACTATTCGACAATCAACCAGCTGAGGACAAACCCTTCGCCCTCAATAACAACTAGTTCTTGCCCCGCCGTCAAAATGTCCCGGCCGATGTTCATCAGAAACTCCTTGCTGGCCCATGGGCCCCCCTCCTTACCTTAAGAGAGTCATAGTTACTCCCGCCGTTTACCCGCGCCGCACTGAATTTCGTCAAGTTGGGTCTGGCAAGCCGCTAACCCGGCCGGCCGGGCCTGACAATGCTCTAGAAAACCGGAACAGGCAGTTTCGTGAACCAACCGCGCACGCTCCTGACAAGGCGTTAACCAACCCTGCACGGTCAAGTCGTTAACCAAGCCCAAACCCGACAATTCGTTAACCAACCCAACCATGGCAATTCGCTAACCAACCCGGCCCGGGCAAATGGTTAACCAAGCCCAACCCTGACAATTCGTTAACCAACCCGGCCCGGGCAAATGGTTAACCCAGCCGGCCGGGCAAATCGGTAACCGGCCCGGCAGCCCCGACTATTCGACAATCAACCAGCTGAGGACAAACCCTTCACCCTCAATAACAACGACGTCTTGCCCCGCCGTCAAAATGTCCCGGCCGATGTTCATCAGAAACTCCTTGCTGGCCCATGGGTCCCCCTCCTTATATACCTTAAGAGAGTCATAGTTACTCCCGCCGTTTACCCGCGCCGCACTGAATTTCGTCAAGTTGGGTCTGGCAAGCCGCTAACCCGGCCGGCCGGGCCTGACAACGCTCTAGAAACCCGGAACAGGCAGTTTCGTGAACCAACCGCGCACGCTCCTGACAATGCGTTCACCCACCCTGCTCGGGCAAATCGTTAACCAAGCCCAAACCCGACAATTCGATAACCAACCCAACCATGGCAATTCGCTAACCAACCCGGCCCGGGCAAATGGTTAACCAAGCCCAAACCTGACAATTCGTTAACCAACCCGGCCCGGGCAAATGGTTAACCAAGCCGGCCGGGCAAATCGGTAACCGGCCCGGCAGCCCCGACTATTCGACAATCAACCAGCTGAGGACAAACCCTTCGCCCTCAATAACAACTAGTTCTTGCCCCGCCGTCAAAATGTCCCGGCCGAGGTTCATCAGAAACTCCTTGCTGGCCCATGGGCCCCCCTCCTTATATACCTTAAGAGAGTCATAGTTACTCCCGCCGTTTACCCGCGCCGCACTGAATTTCGTCAAGTTGGGTCTGGCAAGCCGCTAACCCGGCCGGCCGGGCCTGACAACGCTCTAGAAACCCGGAACAGGCAGTTTCGTGAACCAACTGCGCACGCTCCTGACAATGTGTTCACCCACCCTGCTCGGGCAAATCGTTAACCAAGCCCAAACCCGACAATTCGTTAACCAACCCAACCATGACAATTCGCTAACCAACCCGGCCCGGGCAAATGGTTAACCAAGCCCAAACCTGACAATTCGTTAACCAACCCGGCCCGGGCAAATGGTTAACCAAGCCGGCCGGGCAAATCGGTAACCGGCCCGGCAGCCCCGACTATTCGACAATCAACCAGCTGAGGACAAACCCTTCGCCCTCAATAACAACTAGTTCTTGCCCCGCCGTCAAAATGTCCCGGCCGAGGTTCATCAGAAACTCCTTGCTGGCCCATGGGCCCCCCTCCTTATATACCTTAAGAGAGTCATAGTTACTCCCGCCGTTTACCCGCGCCGCACTGAATTTCGTCAAGTTGGGTCTGGCAAGCCGCTAACCCGGCCGGCCGGGCCTGACAACGCTCTAGAAACCCGGAACAGGCAGTTTCGTGAACCAACCGCGCACGCTCCTGACAATGCGTTAGCCAACCCTGCTCGGGCAAATCGTTAATCAAGCCCAACCCTGAAACTGCGTTAACCAACCCGGCCATGGCAATTCATTAACCAACCCGGCCCGGGCAAATGGTTAACCAAGCCCAACCCTGACAATTCGTTAACCAACCCGGCCCGGGCAAATGGTTAACCCAGCCGGCCGGGCAAATCGGTAACCGGCCCGGCAGCCCCGACTATTCGACAATCAACCAGCTGAGGACAAACCCTTCACCCTCAATAACAACGACGTCTTGCCCCGCCGTCAAAATGTCCCGGCCGATGTTCATCAGAAACTCCTTGCTGGCCCATGGGCCCCCCTCCTTATATACCTTAAGAGAGTCATAGTTACTCCCGCCGTTTACCCGCGCCGCACTGAATTTCGTCAAGTTGGGTCTGGCAACCCGCTAACCCGGCCGGCCGGGCCTGACAACGCTCTAGAAACCCGGAACAGGCAGTTTCGTGAAGCAACCGCGCACGCTCCTGACAATGCGTTAGCCAACCCTGCTCGGGCAAATCGTTAATCAAGCCCAACCCTGAAACTGCGTTAACCAACCCGGCCATGGCAATTCATTAACCAACCCGGCCCGGGCAAATGGTTAACCAAGCCCAAACCTGACAATTCGTTAACCAACCCGGCCCGGGCAAATGGTTAACCAAGCCGGCCGGGCAAATCGGTAACCGGCCCGGCAGCCCCGACTATTCGACAAACAACCAGCTGAGGACAAACCCTTCGCCCTCAATAACAACTAGTTCTTGCCCCGCCGTCAAAATGTCCCGGCCGAGGTTCATCAGAAACTCCTTGCTGGCCCATGGGCCCCCCTCCTTATATACCTTAAGAGAGTCATAGTTACTCCCGCCGATTACCCGCGCCGCACTGAATTTCGTCAAGTTGGGTCTGGCAAGCCGCTAACCCGGCCGGCCGGGCCTGACAACGCTCTAGAAACCCGGAACAGGCAGTTTCGTGAACCAACTGCGCACGCTCCTGACAATGCGTTCACCCACCCTGCTCGGGCAAATCGTTAACCAAGCCCAAACCCGACAATTCGTTACCAACCCAACCATGACAATTCGCTAACCAACCCGGCCCGGGCAAATGGTTAACCAAGCCCAAACCTGACAATTCGGTAACCAACCCGGCTCGGGCAAATGGTTAACCAAGCCGGCCGGGCAAATCGCTAACCGGCCCGGCAGCCCCGACAATTCGACAATCAACCCGCTGAGGACAAACCCTTCGCCCTCAATAACAACTAGTTCTTGCCCCGCCGTCAAAATGTCCCGGCCGAGGTTCATCAGAAACTCCTTGCTGGCCCATGGGCCCCCCTCCTTACCTTAAGAGAGTCATAGTTACTCCCGCCGTTTACCCGCGCCGCACTGAATTTCGTCAAGTTGGGTCTGGCAACCCGCTACCCCGGCCGGCCGGGCCTGACAACGCTCTAGAAACCCGGAACAGGCAGTTTCGTGAACCAACCGCGCACGCTCCTGACAATGCGTTAGCCAACCCTGCTCGGGCAAATCGTTAATCAAGCCCAACCCTGAAACTGCGTTAACCAACCCGGCCATGGCAATTCATTAACCAACCCGGCTCGGGCAAATGGTTAACCAAGCCGGCCGGGCAAATCGGTAACCGGCCCGGCAGCCCCGACTATTCGACAATCAACCAGCTGAGGACAAACCCTTCACCCTCAATAACAACTAGTTCTTGCCCCGCCGTCAAAATGTCCCGGCCGATGTTCATCAGAAACTCCTTGCTGGCCCATGGGCCCCCCTCCTTACCTTAAGAGAGTCATAGTTACTCCCGCCGTTTACCCGCGCCGCACTGAATTTCGTCAAGTTGGGTCTGGCAAGCCGCTAACCCGGCCGGCCGGGCCTGACAACGCTCTAGAAACCCGGAACAGGCAGTTTCGTGAACCAACTGCGCACGCTCCTGACAATGTGTTCACCCACCCTGCTCGGGCAAATCGTTAACCAAGCCCAAACCCGACAATTCGTTAACCAACCCAACCATGTCAATTCGCTAACCAACCCGGCCCGGGCAAATGGTTAACCAAGCCCAAACCTGACAATTCGGTAACCAACCCGGCTCGGGCAAATGGTTAACCAAGCCGGCCGGGCAAATCGCTAACCGGCCCGGCAGCCCCGACAATTCGACAATCAACCCGCTGAGGACAAACCCTTCGCCCTCAATAACAACTAGTTCTTGCCCCGCCGTCAAAATGTCCCGGCCGAGGTTCATCAGAAACTCCTTGCTGGCCCATGGGCCCCCCTCCTTACCTTAAGAGAGTCATAGTTACTCCCGCCGTTTACCCGCGCCGCACTGAATTTCGTCAAGTTGGGTCTGGCAACCCGCTACCCCGGCCGGCCGGGCCTGACAACGCTCTAGAAACCCGGAACAGGCAGTTTCGTGAACCAACCGCGCACGCTCCTGACAATGCGTTAGCCAACCCTGCTCGGGCAAATCGTTAATCAAGCCCAACCCTGAAACTGCGTTAACCAACCCGGCCATGGCAATTCATTAACCAACCCGGCTCGGGCAAATGGTTAACCAAGCCGGCCGGGCAAATCGGTAACCGGCCCGGCAGCCCCGACTATTCGACAATCAACCAGCTGAGGACAAACCCTTCACCCTCAATAACAACTAGTTCTTGCCCCGCCGTCAAAATGTCCCGGCCGATGTTCATCAGAAACTCCTTGCTGGCCCATGGGCCCCCCTCCTTACCTTAAGAGAGTCATAGTTACTCCCGCCGTTTACCCGCGCCGCACTGAATTTCATCAAGTTGGGTCTGGCAAGCCGCTAACCCGGCCGGCCGGGCCTGACAACGCTCTAGAAACCCGGAACAGGCAGTTTCGTGAACCAACTGCGCACGCTCCTGACAATGTGTTCACCCACCCTGCTCGGGCAAATCGTTAACCAAGCCCAAACCCGACAATTCGTGAACCAACCCAACCATGTCAATTCGCTAACCAACCCGGCCCGGGCAAATGGTTAACCAAGCCCAAACCTGACAATTCGGTAACCAACCCGGCTCGGGCAAATGGTTAACCAAGCCGGCCGGGCAAATCGCTAACCGGCCCGGCAGCCCCGACAATTCGACAATCAACCCGCTGAGGACAAACCCTTCGCCCTCAATAACAACTAGTTCTTGCCCCGCCGTCAAAATGTCCCGGCCGAGGTTCATCAGAAACTCCTTGCTGGCCCATGGGCCCCCCTCCTTACCTTAAGAGAGTCATAGTTACTCCCGCCGTTTACCCGCGCCGCACTGAATTTCGTCAAGTTGGGTCTGGCAACCCGCTACCCCGGCCGGCCGGGCCTGACAACGCTCTAGAAACCCGGAACAGGCAGTTTCGTGAACCAACCGCGCACGCTCCTGACAATGCGTTAGCCAACCCTGCTCGGGCAAATCGTTAATCAAGCCCAACCCTGAAACTGCGTTAACCAACCCGGCCATGGCAATTCATTAACCAACCCGGCTCGGGCAAATGGTTAACCAAGCCGGCCGGGCAAATCGGTAACCGGCCCGGCAGCCCCGACTATTCGACAATCAACCAGCTGAGGACAAACCCTTCGCCCTCAATAACAACTAGTTCTTGCCCCGCCGTCAAAATGTCCCGGCCGATGTTCATCAGAAACTCCTTGCTGGCCCATGGGCCCCCCTCCTTACCTTAAGAGAGTCATAGTTACTCCCGCCGTTTACCCGCGCCGCACTGAATTTCGTCAAGTTGGGTCTGGCAAGCCGCTAACCCGGCCGGCCGGGCCTGACAATGCTCTAGAAAACCGGAACAGGCAGTTTCGTGAACCAACCGCGCACGCTCCTGACAAGGCGTTAACCAACCCTGCACGGTCAAGTCGTTAACCAAGCCCAAACCCGACAATTCGTTAACCAACCCAACCATGGCAATTCGCTAACCAACCCGGCCCGGGCAAATGGTTAACCAAGCCCAACCCTGACAATTCGTTAACCAACCCGGCCCGGGCAAATGGTTAACCCAGCCGGCCGGGCAAATCGGTAACCGGCCCGGCAGCCCCGACTATTCGACAATCAACCAGCTGAGGACAAACCCTTCACCCTCAATAACAACGACGTCTTGCCCCGCCGTCAAAATGTCCCGGCCGATGTTCATCAGAAACTCCTTGCTGGCCCATGGGTCCCCCTCCTTATATACCTTAAGAGAGTCATAGTTACTCCCGCCGTTTACCCGCGCCGCACTGAATTTCGTCAAGTTGGGTCTGGCAAGCCGCTAACCCGGCCGGCCGGGCCTGACAACGCTCTAGAAACCCGGAACAGGCAGTTTCGTGAACCAACCGCGCACGCTCCTGACAATGCGTTCACCCACCCTGCTCGGGCAAATCGTTAACCAAGCCCAAACCCGACAATTCGATAACCAACCCAACCATGGCAATTCGCTAACCAACCCGGCCCGGGCAAATGGTTAACCAAGCCCAAACCTGACAATTCGTTAACCAACCCGGCCCGGGCAAATGGTTAACCAAGCCGGCCGGGCAAATCGGTAACCGGCCCGGCAGCCCCGACTATTCGACAATCAACCAGCTGAGGACAAACCCTTCGCCCTCAATAACAACTAGTTCTTGCCCCGCCGTCAAAATGTCCCGGCCGAGGTTCATCAGAAACTCCTTGCTGGCCCATGGGCCCCCCTCCTTATATACCTTAAGAGAGTCATAGTTACTCCCGCCGTTTACCCGCGCCGCACTGAATTTCGTCAAGTTGGGTCTGGCAAGCCGCTAACCCGGCCGGCCGGGCCTGACAACGCTCTAGAAACCCGGAACAGGCAGTTTCGTGAACCAACTGCGCACGCTCCTGACAATGTGTTCACCCACCCTGCTCGGGCAAATCGTTAACCAAGCCCAAACCCGACAATTCGTTAACCAACCCAACCATGACAATTCGCTAACCAACCCGGCCCGGGCAAATGGTTAACCAAGCCCAAACCTGACAATTCGTTAACCAACCCGGCCCGGGCAAATGGTTAACCAAGCCGGCCGGGCAAATCGGTAACCGGCCCGGCAGCCCCGACTATTCGACAATCAACCAGCTGAGGACAAACCCTTCGCCCTCAATAACAACTAGTTCTTGCCCCGCCGTCAAAATGTCCCGGCCGAGGTTCATCAGAAACTCCTTGCTGGCCCATGGGCCCCCCTCCTTACCTTAAGAGAGTCATAGTTACTCCCGCCGTTTACCCGCGCCGCACTGAATTTCGTCAAGTTGGGTCTGGCAACCCGCTACCCCGGCCGGCCGGGCCTGACAACGCTCTAGAAACCCGGAACAGGCAGTTTCGTGAACCAACCGCGCACGCTCCTGACAATGCGTTAGCCAACCCTGCTCGGGCAAATCGTTAATCAAGCCCAACCCTGAAACTGCGTTAACCAACCCGGCCATGGCAATTCATTAACCAACCCGGCTCGGGCAAATGGTTAACCAAGCCGGCCGGGCAAATCGGTAACCGGCCCGGCAGCCCCGACTATTCGACAATCAACCAGCTGAGGACAAACCCTTCACCCTCAATAACAACTAGTTCTTGCCCCGCCGTCAAAATGTCCCGGCCGATGTTCATCAGAAACTCCTTGCTGGCCCATGGGCCCCCCTCCTTACCTTAAGAGAGTCATAGTTACTCCCGCCGTTTACCCGCGCCGCACTGAATTTCATCAAGTTGGGTCTGGCAAGCCGCTAACCCGGCCGGCCGGGCCTGACAACGCTCTAGAAACCCGGAACAGGCAGTTTCGTGAACCAACTGCGCACGCTCCTGACAATGTGTTCACCCACCCTGCTCGGGCAAATCGTTAACCAAGCCCAAACCCGACAATTCGTGAACCAACCCAACCATGTCAATTCGCTAACCAACCCGGCCCGGGCAAATGGTTAACCAAGCCCAAACCTGACAATTCGGTAACCAACCCGGCTCGGGCAAATGGTTAACCAAGCCGGCCGGGCAAATCGCTAACCGGCCCGGCAGCCCCGACAATTCGACAATCAACCCGCTGAGGACAAACCCTTCGCCCTCAATAACAACTAGTTCTTGCCCCGCCGTCAAAATGTCCCGGCCGAGGTTCATCAGAAACTCCTTGCTGGCCCATGGGCCCCCCTCCTTACCTTAAGAGAGTCATAGTTACTCCCGCCGTTTACCCGCGCCGCACTGAATTTCGTCAAGTTGGGTCTGGCAACCCGCTACCCCGGCCGGCCGGGCCTGACAACGCTCTAGAAACCCGGAACAGGCAGTTTCGTGAACCAACCGCGCACGCTCCTGACAATGCGTTAGCCAACCCTGCTCGGGCAAATCGTTAATCAAGCCCAACCCTGAAACTGCGTTAACCAACCCGGCCATGGCAATTCATTAACCAACCCGGCTCGGGCAAATGGTTAACCAAGCCGGCCGGGCAAATCGGTAACCGGCCCGGCAGCCCCGACTATTCGACAATCAACCAGCTGAGGACAAACCCTTCGCCCTCAATAACAACTAGTTCTTGCCCCGCCGTCAAAATGTCCCGGCCGATGTTCATCAGAAACTCCTTGCTGGCCCATGGGCCCCCCTCCTTACCTTAAGAGAGTCATAGTTACTCCCGCCGTTTACCCGCGCCGCACTGAATTTCGTCAAGTTGGGTCTGGCAAGCCGCTAACCCGGCCGGCCGGGCCTGACAATGCTCTAGAAAACCGGAACAGGCAGTTTCGTGAACCAACCGCGCACGCTCCTGACAAGGCGTTAACCAACCCTGCACGGTCAAGTCGTTAACCAAGCCCAAACCCGACAATTCGTTAACCAACCCAACCATGGCAATTCGCTAACCAACCCGGCCCGGGCAAATGGTTAACCAAGCCCAACCCTGACAATTCGTTAACCAACCCGGCCCGGGCAAATGGTTAACCCAGCCGGCCGGGCAAATCGGTAACCGGCCCGGCAGCCCCGACTATTCGACAATCAACCAGCTGAGGACAAACCCTTCACCCTCAATAACAACGACGTCTTGCCCCGCCGTCAAAATGTCCCGGCCGATGTTCATCAGAAACTCCTTGCTGGCCCATGGGTCCCCCTCCTTATATACCTTAAGAGAGTCATAGTTACTCCCGCCGTTTACCCGCGCCGCACTGAATTTCGTCAAGTTGGGTCTGGCAAGCCGCTAACCCGGCCGGCCGGGCCTGACAACGCTCTAGAAACCCGGAACAGGCAGTTTCGTGAACCAACCGCGCACGCTCCTGACAATGCGTTCACCCACCCTGCTCGGGCAAATCGTTAACCAAGCCCAAACCCGACAATTCGATAACCAACCCAACCATGGCAATTCGCTAACCAACCCGGCCCGGGCAAATGGTTAACCAAGCCCAAACCTGACAATTCGTTAACCAACCCGGCCCGGGCAAATGGTTAACCAAGCCGGCCGGGCAAATCGGTAACCGGCCCGGCAGCCCCGACTATTCGACAATCAACCAGCTGAGGACAAACCCTTCGCCCTCAATAACAACTAGTTCTTGCCCCGCCGTCAAAATGTCCCGGCCGAGGTTCATCAGAAACTCCTTGCTGGCCCATGGGCCCCCCTCCTTATATACCTTAAGAGAGTCATAGTTACTCCCGCCGTTTACCCGCGCCGCACTGAATTTCGTCAAGTTGGGTCTGGCAAGCCGCTAACCCGGCCGGCCGGGCCTGACAACGCTCTAGAAACCCGGAACAGGCAGTTTCGTGAACCAACTGCGCACGCTCCTGACAATGTGTTCACCCACCCTGCTCGGGCAAATCGTTAACCAAGCCCAAACCCGACAATTCGTTAACCAACCCAACCATGACAATTCGCTAACCAACCCGGCCCGGGCAAATGGTTAACCAAGCCCAAACCTGACAATTCGTTAACCAACCCGGCCCGGGCAAATGGTTAACCAAGCCGGCCGGGCAAATCGGTAACCGGCCCGGCAGCCCCGACTATTCGACAATCAACCAGCTGAGGACAAACCCTTCGCCCTCAATAACAACTAGTTCTTGCCCCGCCGTCAAAATGTCCCGGCCGAGGTTCATCAGAAACTCCTTGCTGGCCCATGGGCCCCCCTCCTTATATACCTTAAGAGAGTCATAGTTACTCCCGCCGTTTACCCGCGCCGCACTGAATTTCGTCAAGTTGGGTCTGGCAAGCCGCTAACCCGGCCGGCCGGGCCTGACAACGCTCTAGAAACCCGGAACAGGCAGTTTCGTGAACCAACCGCGCACGCTCCTGACAATGCGTTAGCCAACCCTGCTCGGGCAAATCGTTAATCAAGCCCAACCCTGAAACTGCGTTAACCAACCCGGCCATGGCAATTCATTAACCAACCCGGCCCGGGCAAATGGTTAACCAAGCCCAACCCTGACAATTCGTTAACCAACCCGGCCCGGGCAAATGGTTAACCCAGCCGGCCGGGCAAATCGGTAACCGGCCCGGCAGCCCCGACTATTCGACAATCAACCAGCTGAGGACAAACCCTTCACCCTCAATAACAACGACGTCTTGCCCCGCCGTCAAAATGTCCCGGCCGATGTTCATCAGAAACTCCTTGCTGGCCCATGGGCCCCCCTCCTTATATACCTTAAGAGAGTCATAGTTACTCCCGCCGTTTACCCGCGCCGCACTGAATTTCGTCAAGTTGGGTCTGGCAACCCGCTAACCCGGCCGGCCGGGCCTGACAACGCTCTAGAAACCCGGAACAGGCAGTTTCGTGAAGCAACCGCGCACGCTCCTGACAATGCGTTAGCCAACCCTGCTCGGGCAAATCGTTAATCAAGCCCAACCCTGAAACTGCGTTAACCAACCCGGCCATGGCAATTCATTAACCAACCCGGCCCGGGCAAATGGTTAACCAAGCCCAAACCTGACAATTCGTTAACCAACCCGGCCCGGGCAAATGGTTAACCAAGCCGGCCGGGCAAATCGGTAACCGGCCCGGCAGCCCCGACTATTCGACAAACAACCAGCTGAGGACAAACCCTTCGCCCTCAATAACAACTAGTTCTTGCCCCGCCGTCAAAATGTCCCGGCCGAGGTTCATCAGAAACTCCTTGCTGGCCCATGGGCCCCCCTCCTTATATACCTTAAGAGAGTCATAGTTACTCCCGCCGATTACCCGCGCCGCACTGAATTTCGTCAAGTTGGGTCTGGCAAGCCGCTAACCCGGCCGGCCGGGCCTGACAACGCTCTAGAAACCCGGAACAGGCAGTTTCGTGAACCAACTGCGCACGCTCCTGACAATGCGTTCACCCACCCTGCTCGGGCAAATCGTTAACCAAGCCCAAACCCGACAATTCGTTACCAACCCAACCATGACAATTCGCTAACCAACCCGGCCCGGGCAAATGGTTAACCAAGCCCAAACCTGACAATTCGGTAACCAACCCGGCTCGGGCAAATGGTTAACCAAGCCGGCCGGGCAAATCGCTAACCGGCCCGGCAGCCCCGACAATTCGACAATCAACCCGCTGAGGACAAACCCTTCGCCCTCAATAACAACTAGTTCTTGCCCCGCCGTCAAAATGTCCCGGCCGAGGTTCATCAGAAACTCCTTGCTGGCCCATGGGCCCCCCTCCTTACCTTAAGAGAGTCATAGTTACTCCCGCCGTTTACCCGCGCCGCACTGAATTTCGTCAAGTTGGGTCTGGCAACCCGCTACCCCGGCCGGCCGGGCCTGACAACGCTCTAGAAACCCGGAACAGGCAGTTTCGTGAACCAACCGCGCACGCTCCTGACAATGCGTTAGCCAACCCTGCTCGGGCAAATCGTTAATCAAGCCCAACCCTGAAACTGCGTTAACCAACCCGGCCATGGCAATTCATTAACCAACCCGGCTCGGGCAAATGGTTAACCAAGCCGGCCGGGCAAATCGGTAACCGGCCCGGCAGCCCCGACTATTCGACAATCAACCAGCTGAGGACAAACCCTTCACCCTCAATAACAACTAGTTCTTGCCCCGCCGTCAAAATGTCCCGGCCGATGTTCATCAGAAACTCCTTGCTGGCCCATGGGCCCCCCTCCTTACCTTAAGAGAGTCATAGTTACTCCCGCCGTTTACCCGCGCCGCACTGAATTTCGTCAAGTTGGGTCTGGCAAGCCGCTAACCCGGCCGGCCGGGCCTGACAACGCTCTAGAAACCCGGAACAGGCAGTTTCGTGAACCAACTGCGCACGCTCCTGACAATGTGTTCACCCACCCTGCTCGGGCAAATCGTTAACCAAGCCCAAACCCGACAATTCGTTAACCAACCCAACCATGTCAATTCGCTAACCAACCCGGCCCGGGCAAATGGTTAACCAAGCCCAAACCTGACAATTCGGTAACCAACCCGGCTCGGGCAAATGGTTAACCAAGCCGGCCGGGCAAATCGCTAACCGGCCCGGCAGCCCCGACAATTCGACAATCAACCCGCTGAGGACAAACCCTTCGCCCTCAATAACAACTAGTTCTTGCCCCGCCGTCAAAATGTCCCGGCCGAGGTTCATCAGAAACTCCTTGCTGGCCCATGGGCCCCCCTCCTTACCTTAAGAGAGTCATAGTTACTCCCGCCGTTTACCCGCGCCGCACTGAATTTCGTCAAGTTGGGTCTGGCAACCCGCTACCCCGGCCGGCCGGGCCTGACAACGCTCTAGAAACCCGGAACAGGCAGTTTCGTGAACCAACCGCGCACGCTCCTGACAATGCGTTAGCCAACCCTGCTCGGGCAAATCGTTAATCAAGCCCAACCCTGAAACTGCGTTAACCAACCCGGCCATGGCAATTCATTAACCAACCCGGCTCGGGCAAATGGTTAACCAAGCCGGCCGGGCAAATCGGTAACCGGCCCGGCAGCCCCGACTATTCGACAATCAACCAGCTGAGGACAAACCCTTCGCCCTCAATAACAACTAGTTCTTGCCCCGCCGTCAAAATGTCCCGGCCGATGTTCATCAGAAACTCCTTGCTGGCCCATGGGCCCCCCTCCTTACCTTAAGAGAGTCATAGTTACTCCCGCCGTTTACCCGCGCCGCACTGAATTTCGTCAAGTTGGGTCTGGCAAGCCGCTAACCCGGCCGGCCGGGCCTGACAATGCTCTAGAAAACCGGAACAGGCAGTTTCGTGAACCAACCGCGCACGCTCCTGACAAGGCGTTAACCAACCCTGCACGGTCAAGTCGTTAACCAAGCCCAAACCCGACAATTCGTTAACCAACCCAACCATGGCAATTCGCTAACCAACCCGGCCCGGGCAAATGGTTAACCAAGCCCAACCCTGACAATTCGTTAACCAACCCGGCCCGGGCAAATGGTTAACCCAGCCGGCCGGGCAAATCGGTAACCGGCCCGGCAGCCCCGACTATTCGACAATCAACCAGCTGAGGACAAACCCTTCACCCTCAATAACAACGACGTCTTGCCCCGCCGTCAAAATGTCCCGGCCGATGTTCATCAGAAACTCCTTGCTGGCCCATGGGTCCCCCTCCTTATATACCTTAAGAGAGTCATAGTTACTCCCGCCGTTTACCCGCGCCGCACTGAATTTCGTCAAGTTGGGTCTGGCAAGCCGCTAACCCGGCCGGCCGGGCCTGACAACGCTCTAGAAACCCGGAACAGGCAGTTTCGTGAACCAACCGCGCACGCTCCTGACAATGCGTTCACCCACCCTGCTCGGGCAAATCGTTAACCAAGCCCAAACCCGACAATTCGATAACCAACCCAACCATGGCAATTCGCTAACCAACCCGGCCCGGGCAAATGGTTAACCAAGCCCAAACCTGACAATTCGTTAACCAACCCGGCCCGGGCAAATGGTTAACCAAGCCGGCCGGGCAAATCGGTAACCGGCCCGGCAGCCCCGACTATTCGACAATCAACCAGCTGAGGACAAACCCTTCGCCCTCAATAACAACTAGTTCTTGCCCCGCCGTCAAAATGTCCCGGCCGAGGTTCATCAGAAACTCCTTGCTGGCCCATGGGCCCCCCTCCTTATATACCTTAAGAGAGTCATAGTTACTCCCGCCGTTTACCCGCGCCGCACTGAATTTCGTCAAGTTGGGTCTGGCAAGCCGCTAACCCGGCCGGCCGGGCCTGACAACGCTCTAGAAACCCGGAACAGGCAGTTTCGTGAACCAACTGCGCACGCTCCTGACAATGTGTTCACCCACCCTGCTCGGGCAAATCGTTAACCAAGCCCAAACCCGACAATTCGTTAACCAACCCAACCATGACAATTCGCTAACCAACCCGGCCCGGGCAAATGGTTAACCAAGCCCAAACCTGACAATTCGTTAACCAACCCGGCCCGGGCAAATGGTTAACCAAGCCGGCCGGGCAAATCGGTAACCGGCCCGGCAGCCCCGACTATTCGACAATCAACCAGCTGAGGACAAACCCTTCGCCCTCAATAACAACTAGTTCTTGCCCCGCCGTCAAAATGTCCCGGCCGAGGTTCATCAGAAACTCCTTGCTGGCCCATGGGCCCCCCTCCTTATATACCTTAAGAGAGTCATAGTTACTCCCGCCGTTTACCCGCGCCGCACTGAATTTCGTCAAGTTGGGTCTGGCAAGCCGCTAACCCGGCCGGCCGGGCCTGACAACGCTCTAGAAACCCGGAACAGGCAGTTTCGTGAACCAACCGCGCACGCTCCTGACAATGCGTTAGCCAACCCTGCTCGGGCAAATCGTTAATCAAGCCCAACCCTGAAACTGCGTTAACCAACCCGGCCATGGCAATTCATTAACCAACCCGGCCCGGGCAAATGGTTAACCAAGCCCAACCCTGACAATTCGTTAACCAACCCGGCCCGGGCAAATGGTTAACCCAGCCGGCCGGGCAAATCGGTAACCGGCCCGGCAGCCCCGACTATTCGACAATCAACCAGCTGAGGACAAACCCTTCACCCTCAATAACAACGACGTCTTGCCCCGCCGTCAAAATGTCCCGGCCGATGTTCATCAGAAACTCCTTGCTGGCCCATGGGCCCCCCTCCTTATATACCTTAAGAGAGTCATAGTTACTCCCGCCGTTTACCCGCGCCGCACTGAATTTCGTCAAGTTGGGTCTGGCAAGCCGCTAACCCGGCCGGCCGGGCCTGACAACGCTCTAGAAACCCGGAACAGGCAGTTTCGTGAACCAACTGCGCACGCTCCTGACAATGTGTTCACCCACCCTGCTCGGGCAAATCGTTAACCAAGCCCAAACCCGACAATTCGTTAACCAACCCAACCATGACAATTCGCTAACCAACCCGGCCCGGGCAAATGGTTAACCAAGCCCAAACCTGACAATTCGTTAACCAACCCGGCCCGGGCAAATGGTTAACCAAGCCGGCCGGGCAAATCGGTAACCGGCCCGGCAGCCCCGACTATTCGACAATCAACCAGCTGAGGACAAACCCTTCGCCCTCAATAACAACTAGTTCTTGCCCCGCCGTCAAAATGTCCCGGCCGAGGTTCATCAGAAACTCCTTGCTGGCCCATGGGCCCCCCTCCTTATATACCTTAAGAGAGTCATAGTTACTCCCGCCGTTTACCCGCGCCGCACTGAATTTCGTCAAGTTGGGTCTGGCAAGCCGCTAACCCGGCCGGCCGGGCCTGACAACGCTCTAGAAACCCGGAACAGGCAGTTTCGTGAACCAACTGCGCACGCTCCTGACAATGCGTTCACCCACCCTGCTCGGGCAAATCGTTAACCAAGCCCAAACCCGACAATTCGTTAACCAACCCAACCATGACAATTCGCTAACCAACCCGGCCCGGGCAAATGGTTAACCAAGCCCAAACCTGACAATTCGGTAACCAACCCGGCTCGGGCAAATGGTTAACCAAGCCGGCCGGGCAAATCGCGAACCGGCCCGGCAGCCCCGACAATTCGACAATCAACCCGCTGAGGACAAACCCTTCGCCCTCAATAACAACTAGTTCTTGCCCCGCCGTCAAAATGTCCCGGCCGAGGTTCATCAGAAACTCCTTCCTGGCCCATGGGCCCCCCTCCTTATATACCTTAAGAGAGTCATAGTTACTCCCGCCGTTTACCCGCGCCGCACTGAATTTCGTCAAGTTGGGTCTGGCAACCCGCTAACCCGGCCGGCCGGGCCTGACAACGCTCTAGAAACCCGGAACAGGCAGTTTCGTGAAGCAACCGCGCACGCTCCTGACAATGCGTTAGCCAACCCTGCTCGGGCAAATCGTTAATCAAGCCCAACCCTGAAACTGCGTTAACCAACCCGGCCATGGCAATTCATTAACCAACCCGGCCCGGGCAAATGGTTAACCAAGCCCAAACCTGACAATTCGTTAACCAACCCGGCCCGGGCAAATGGTTAACCAAGCCGGCCGGGCAAATCGGTAACCGGCCCGGCAGCCCCGACTATTCGACAAACAACCAGCTGAGGACAAACCCTTCGCCCTCAATAACAACTAGTTCTTGCCCCGCCGTCAAAATGTCCCGGCCGAGGTTCATCAGAAACTCCTTGCTGGCCCATGGGCCCCCCTCCTTATATACCTTAAGAGAGTCATAGTTACTCCCGCCGATTACCCGCGCCGCACTGAATTTCGTCAAGTTGGGTCTGGCAAGCCGCTAACCCGGCCGGCCGGGCCTGACAACGCTCTAGAAACCCGGAACAGGCAGTTTCGTGAACCAACTGCGCACGCTCCTGACAATGCGTTCACCCACCCTGCTCGGGCAAATCGTTAACCAAGCCCAAACCCGACAATTCGTTACCAACCCAACCATGACAATTCGCTAACCAACCCGGCCCGGGCAAATGGTTAACCAAGCCCAAACCTGACAATTCGGTAACCAACCCGGCTCGGGCAAATGGTTAACCAAGCCGGCCGGGCAAATCGCTAACCGGCCCGGCAGCCCCGACAATTCGACAATCAACCCGCTGAGGACAAACCCTTCGCCCTCAATAACAACTAGTTCTTGCCCCGCCGTCAAAATGTCCCGGCCGAGGTTCATCAGAAACTCCTTGCTGGCCCATGGGCCCCCCTCCTTACCTTAAGAGAGTCATAGTTACTCCCGCCGTTTACCCGCGCCGCACTGAATTTCGTCAAGTTGGGTCTGGCAACCCGCTACCCCGGCCGGCCGGGCCTGACAACGCTCTAGAAACCCGGAACAGGCAGTTTCGTGAACCAACCGCGCACGCTCCTGACAATGCGTTAGCCAACCCTGCTCGGGCAAATCGTTAATCAAGCCCAACCCTGAAACTGCGTTAACCAACCCGGCCATGGCAATTCATTAACCAACCCGGCTCGGGCAAATGGTTAACCAAGCCGGCCGGGCAAATCGGTAACCGGCCCGGCAGCCCCGACTATTCGACAATCAACCAGCTGAGGACAAACCCTTCACCCTCAATAACAACTAGTTCTTGCCCCGCCGTCAAAATGTCCCGGCCGATGTTCATCAGAAACTCCTTGCTGGCCCATGGGCCCCCCTCCTTACCTTAAGAGAGTCATAGTTACTCCCGCCGTTTACCCGCGCCGCACTGAATTTCGTCAAGTTGGGTCTGGCAAGCCGCTAACCCGGCCGGCCGGGCCTGACAACGCTCTAGAAACCCGGAACAGGCAGTTTCGTGAACCAACTGCGCACGCTCCTGACAATGTGTTCACCCACCCTGCTCGGGCAAATCGTTAACCAAGCCCAAACCCGACAATTCGTTAACCAACCCAACCATGTCAATTCGCTAACCAACCCGGCCCGGGCAAATGGTTAACCAAGCCCAAACCTGACAATTCGGTAACCAACCCGGCTCGGGCAAATGGTTAACCAAGCCGGCCGGGCAAATCGCTAACCGGCCCGGCAGCCCCGACAATTCGACAATCAACCCGCTGAGGACAAACCCTTCGCCCTCAATAACAACTAGTTCTTGCCCCGCCGTCAAAATGTCCCGGCCGAGGTTCATCAGAAACTCCTTGCTGGCCCATGGGCCCCCCTCCTTACCTTAAGAGAGTCATAGTTACTCCCGCCGTTTACCCGCGCCGCACTGAATTTCGTCAAGTTGGGTCTGGCAACCCGCTACCCCGGCCGGCCGGGCCTGACAACGCTCTAGAAACCCGGAACAGGCAGTTTCGTGAACCAACCGCGCACGCTCCTGACAATGCGTTAGCCAACCCTGCTCGGGCAAATCGTTAATCAAGCCCAACCCTGAAACTGCGTTAACCAACCCGGCCATGGCAATTCATTAACCAACCCGGCTCGGGCAAATGGTTAACCAAGCCGGCCGGGCAAATCGGTAACCGGCCCGGCAGCCCCGACTATTCGACAATCAACCAGCTGAGGACAAACCCTTCACCCTCAATAACAACTAGTTCTTGCCCCGCCGTCAAAATGTCCCGGCCGATGTTCATCAGAAACTCCTTGCTGGCCCATGGGCCCCCCTCCTTACCTTAAGAGAGTCATAGTTACTCCCGCCGTTTACCCGCGCCGCACTGAATTTCATCAAGTTGGGTCTGGCAAGCCGCTAACCCGGCCGGCCGGGCCTGACAACGCTCTAGAAACCCGGAACAGGCAGTTTCGTGAACCAACTGCGCACGCTCCTGACAATGTGTTCACCCACCCTGCTCGGGCAAATCGTTAACCAAGCCCAAACCCGACAATTCGTGAACCAACCCAACCATGTCAATTCGCTAACCAACCCGGCCCGGGCAAATGGTTAACCAAGCCCAAACCTGACAATTCGGTAACCAACCCGGCTCGGGCAAATGGTTAACCAAGCCGGCCGGGCAAATCGCTAACCGGCCCGGCAGCCCCGACAATTCGACAATCAACCCGCTGAGGACAAACCCTTCGCCCTCAATAACAACTAGTTCTTGCCCCGCCGTCAAAATGTCCCGGCCGAGGTTCATCAGAAACTCCTTGCTGGCCCATGGGCCCCCCTCCTTACCTTAAGAGAGTCATAGTTACTCCCGCCGTTTACCCGCGCCGCACTGAATTTCGTCAAGTTGGGTCTGGCAACCCGCTACCCCGGCCGGCCGGGCCTGACAACGCTCTAGAAACCCGGAACAGGCAGTTTCGTGAACCAACCGCGCACGCTCCTGACAATGCGTTAGCCAACCCTGCTCGGGCAAATCGTTAATCAAGCCCAACCCTGAAACTGCGTTAACCAACCCGGCCATGGCAATTCATTAACCAACCCGGCTCGGGCAAATGGTTAACCAAGCCGGCCGGGCAAATCGGTAACCGGCCCGGCAGCCCCGACTATTCGACAATCAACCAGCTGAGGACAAACCCTTCGCCCTCAATAACAACTAGTTCTTGCCCCGCCGTCAAAATGTCCCGGCCGATGTTCATCAGAAACTCCTTGCTGGCCCATGGGCCCCCCTCCTTACCTTAAGAGAGTCATAGTTACTCCCGCCGTTTACCCGCGCCGCACTGAATTTCGTCAAGTTGGGTCTGGCAAGCCGCTAACCCGGCCGGCCGGGCCTGACAATGCTCTAGAAAACCGGAACAGGCAGTTTCGTGAACCAACCGCGCACGCTCCTGACAAGGCGTTAACCAACCCTGCACGGTCAAGTCGTTAACCAAGCCCAAACCCGACAATTCGTTAACCAACCCAACCATGGCAATTCGCTAACCAACCCGGCCCGGGCAAATGGTTAACCAAGCCCAACCCTGACAATTCGTTAACCAACCCGGCCCGGGCAAATGGTTAACCCAGCCGGCCGGGCAAATCGGTAACCGGCCCGGCAGCCCCGACTATTCGACAATCAACCAGCTGAGGACAAACCCTTCACCCTCAATAACAACGACGTCTTGCCCCGCCGTCAAAATGTCCCGGCCGATGTTCATCAGAAACTCCTTGCTGGCCCATGGGTCCCCCTCCTTATATACCTTAAGAGAGTCATAGTTACTCCCGCCGTTTACCCGCGCCGCACTGAATTTCGTCAAGTTGGGTCTGGCAAGCCGCTAACCCGGCCGGCCGGGCCTGACAACGCTCTAGAAACCCGGAACAGGCAGTTTCGTGAACCAACCGCGCACGCTCCTGACAATGCGTTCACCCACCCTGCTCGGGCAAATCGTTAACCAAGCCCAAACCCGACAATTCGATAACCAACCCAACCATGGCAATTCGCTAACCAACCCGGCCCGGGCAAATGGTTAACCAAGCCCAAACCTGACAATTCGTTAACCAACCCGGCCCGGGCAAATGGTTAACCAAGCCGGCCGGGCAAATCGGTAACCGGCCCGGCAGCCCCGACTATTCGACAATCAACCAGCTGAGGACAAACCCTTCGCCCTCAATAACAACTAGTTCTTGCCCCGCCGTCAAAATGTCCCGGCCGAGGTTCATCAGAAACTCCTTGCTGGCCCATGGGCCCCCCTCCTTATATACCTTAAGAGAGTCATAGTTACTCCCGCCGTTTACCCGCGCCGCACTGAATTTCGTCAAGTTGGGTCTGGCAAGCCGCTAACCCGGCCGGCCGGGCCTGACAACGCTCTAGAAACCCGAACAGGCAGTTTCGTGAACCAACTGCGCACGCTCCTGACAATGTGTTCACCCACCCTGCTCGGGCAAATCGTTAACCAAGCCCAACCCGACAATTCGTTAACCAACCCAACCATGACAATTCGCTAACCAACCCGGCCCGGGCAAATGGTTAACCAAGCCCAAACCTGACAATTCGTTAACCAACCCGGCCCGGGCAAATGGTTAACCAAGCCGGCCGGGCAAATCGGTAACCGGCCCGGCAGCCCCGACTATTCGACAATCAACCAGCTGAGGACAAACCCTTCGCCCTCAATAACAACTAGTTCTTGCCCCGCCGTCAAAATGTCCCGGCCGAGGTTCATCAGAAACTCCTTGCTGGCCCATGGCCCCCCTCCTTATATACCTTAAGAGAGTCATAGTTACTCCCGCCGTTTACCCGCGCCGCACTGAATTTCGTCAAGTTGGGTCTGGCAAGCCGCTAACCCGGCCGGCCGGGCCTGACAACGCTCTAGAAACCCGGAACAGGCAGTTTCGTGAACCAACCGCGCACGCTCCTGACAATGCGTTAGCCAACCCTGCTCGGGCAAATCGTTAATCAAGCCCAACCCTGAAACTGCGTTAACCAACCCGGCCATGGCAATTCATTAACCAACCCGGCCCGGGCAAATGGTTAACCAAGCCCAACCCTGACAATTCGTTAACCAACCCGGCCCGGGCAAATGGTTAACCCAGCCGGCCGGGCAAATCGGTAACCGGCCCGGCAGCCCCGACTATTCGACAATCAACCAGCTGAGGACAAACCCTTCACCCTCAATAACAACGACGTCTTGCCCCGCCGTCAAAATGTCCCGGCCGATGTTCATCAGAAACTCCTTGCTGGCCCATGGGCCCCCCTCCTTATATACCTTAAGAGAGTCATAGTTACTCCCGCCGTTTACCCGCGCCGCACTGAATTTCGTCAAGTTGGGTCTGGCAAGCCGCTAACCCGGCCGGCCGGGCCTGACAACGCTCTAGAAACCCGGAACAGGCAGTTTCGTGAACCAACTGCGCACGCTCCTGACAATGTGTTCACCCACCCTGCTCGGGCAAATCGTTAACCAAGCCCAAACCCGACAATTCGTTAACCAACCCAACCATGACAATTCGCTAACCAACCCGGCCCGGGCAAATGGTTAACCAAGCCCAAACCTGACAATTCGTTAACCAACCCGGCCCGGGCAAATGGTTAACCAAGCCGGCCGGGCAAATCGGTAACCGGCCCGGCAGCCCCGACTATTCGACAATCAACCAGCTGAGGACAAACCCTTCGCCCTCAATAACAACTAGTTCTTGCCCCGCCGTCAAAATGTCCCGGCCGAGGTTCATCAGAAACTCCTTGCTGGCCCATGGGCCCCCCTCCTTATATACCTTAAGAGAGTCATAGTTACTCCCGCCGTTTACCCGCGCCGCACTGAATTTCGTCAAGTTGGGTCTGGCAAGCCGCTAACCCGGCCGGCCGGGCCTGACAACGCTCTAGAAACCCGGAACAGGCAGTTTCGTGAACCAACTGCGCACGCTCCTGACAATGCGTTCACCCACCCTGCTCGGGCAAATCGTTAACCAAGCCCAAACCCGACAATTCGTTAACCAACCCAACCATGACAATTCGCTAACCAACCCGGCCCGGGCAAATGGTTAACCAAGCCCAAACCTGACAATTCGGTAACCAACCCGGCTCGGGCAAATGGTTAACCAAGCCGGCCGGGCAAATCGCGAACCGGCCCGGCAGCCCCGACAATTCGACAATCAACCCGCTGAGGACAAACCCTTCGCCCTCAATAACAACTAGTTCTTGCCCCGCCGTCAAAATGTCCCGGCCGAGGTTCATCAGAAACTCCTTGCTGGCCCATGGGCCCCCCTCCTTACCTTAAGAGAGTCATAGTTACTCCCGCCGTTTACCCGCGCCG
>NW_027276458.1:0-39287 GCF_030028105.1 Mobula birostris | reverse complement strand
CCTGAATCTCATGCTTTGAAACTCGTGCACTGAATCTCATGACCTCAAGTTCCTGCACTGAAACTCATGCCCTGAATCTCATGTCCTGAAACTCCTGCCCTGAATCACCTACCCTGAAACTCATGCCCTGAATCTCATGCCCTGAAACTCCTGCCCTGAAACTCATGCCCTGAAACTCATGCCCTGAAACTCCTGTCCTGTAACTCATGCCCTGAATCTCATGCCCTGAATCTCATGCCCTGAAACTCAAGCCCTGAATCTCATGCCCTGAAACTCATGCCCTAATTCACATACCCTGAAACTCCTGCCCTGAAACTCATGCACTCAAACTCATGCCCTGAATCACATGCCCTAAAACTCCTGCCCTGAAACTCATGCACTGAAACTCATGCCCTGAATCACATGCACTAAAATTCCTGCCCTGAATCATCTGCCCAGAAACTCATGCCCTGAATTACATGCCCTGAAATACCTGCCCTGAATCTCATGCCCTGAAACTCATTCCCTGAATCTCATGCCCTGAATCTCATGCTCTGAAACTCGTGCACTGAATGTCATGCCCTCAAGTTCCTGCACTGAAACTCATGACCTGAATCTCATGCCCTGAAACTCATGCCCTGAACCTCATGCCCTGAAACTCATGCTCTGAAACTCGTGCACTGAATCTCATGCCCTCAAGTTCCTGCACTGAAACTCATGCCCTGAACCTCATTCCCTGAAACTCAAGCCCTGAATCTCATGCCCTGAAACTCATGCCCTAAATCACATACCCTGAAACTCCTGCCCTCAAACTCATGCACTGAAACTCATGCCCTGAATCTCATGCCCTGAAACACCTGCACTGAAACTCATGCCATGAATCTCATATCCTGAAACTCACGCCTTGAATCACATGCCCTGAAACTCCTGCCCTGAAACTCATGCCCTGAAACTCATGCCCTGAAACTCATGCCCTGAATCTCATGCCCTGAATCTCGTGCCCTGAAACTCCTGCACTGAAACACCTGTCCTGAAACTCATGCCCTGAATCTCATGCCCTGAATCTCATGCCCTGAAACTCATGCCCTGAATCTCCTGTCCTGAAACTCATGCCCTGAATCTCATGCCCTGAATCTCATGCCCTGAAACTCATGCCCTGAAACTCATGCCCTGAATCTCCTGTCCTGAAACTCATGCCCTGAATCTCATGCCCTGAATCTCATGCCCTGAAACTCCTGCACTGAAACACCTGCCCTGAATCTCCTGCCCTGAAAATCATGCCCTTAATCTCATGCCCTGAATCTCATGCTCTGAAACTCATGCCCTGAATCTCAAGCCCTGAATCTCATGCCCTGAAACTCATGCCCTACATCACATACCCTGAAACTCCTGCCCTGAAACTCATGCACTGAAACTCATGCCCTGAATCACATGCCCTAAAACTCCTGCCCTGAATCATCTGCCCAGAAACTCATGCCCTGAATTACATGCCCTGAAATTCCTGCCCTGAATCTCATGCCCTGAAACTCATGCCCTGAATCTCATGCCCTGAAACTCCTGCCCTGAAACTCATGCAGTGAAACTCAAGCCCTGAATTTCATGCCTTGAAACTCCTGTCCTGAATCTCATGCCCTGAAACTCATGCCCTGAATCTCATGCCCTGAAACTCCTGCACTGAAACTCATGCCATGAATCTCATATCCTGAAACTCACGCCCTGAATTACATACCCTGAAACTCCTGCCTTGAAACGCATGCCCTGAAACTCATTCCCTGAATCTCCTTTCCTAAAACTCATGCCCTGAATCTCATGCCCTGAATCTCATGCCCTGAAATTCCTGCACTGAAACTCATGCCCTGAATCTCATGCCCTGAATCTCATGCTCTGAAACTCGTGCACTGAATCTCATGCCCTCAAGTTCCTGCACTGAAACTCATGCCCTGAATCTCATGCCCTGAAACTCATGCCCTGAACCTCATGCCCTGAAACTCAAGCCCTGAATCTCATGCCCTGAAACTCATGCCCTAAATCACATACCCTGAAACTCCTGCCCTGAAACTCATGCACTGAATCTCATGCCCTGAACCACATGCCCTAAAACTAATGCTCTGAATCATCTGCCCAGAAACTCATGCCCTGAATTACATGCCCTGAAACACCTGCCCTGAATCTCATGCCCTGAAACTCACGCCCTGAATCACATGCCCTGAAACTCCTGCCCTGAAACTCATGCCCTGAAACTCATGCCCTGAAACTCATGCCCTGAATCTCCTGTCCTGAAACTCATGCCCTGAATCTCATGCCCTGAATCTCATGCCCTGAAACGCCTGCACTGAAACACCTGCCCTGAATCTCCTGCCCTGAAAATGAAGCCCTGAATCTCATGCCCTGAATCTCATGCCCTGAAACTCATGCCCTGAAACTCATGCCCTGAATCTCCTGTCCTGAAACTCATGCCCTGAATCTCATGCCCTGAATCTCATGCCCTGAAACTCCTGCACTGAAACACCTGCCCTGAATCTCCTGCCCTGAAAATCATGCCCTGAATCTCATGCCCTGAATCTCATGCTCTGAAACTCATGCCCTGAATCTCAAGCCCTGAATCTCATGCCCTGAAACTCATGCCCTACATCACATACCCTGAAACTCCAGCCCGGAAACTCATGCACTGAAACTCATGCCCTGAATCACATGCCCTAAAACTCATGCCCTGAATCATCTGCCCAGAAACTCATGCCCTGAATTACATGCCCTGAAACACCTGCCCTGAATCTCATGCCCTGAAACTCATGCCCTTAATCTCATGGCCTGAAACTCCTGCCCTCAAACTCATGCACTGAAACTCATGCCCTGAATCTCATGCCTTGAAACTCCTGCCCTCAAACTCATGCACTGAAACTGATGCCCTGAATCTCATGCCCTGAAACACCTGCACTGAAACTCATGCCATGAATCTCATATCCTGAAACTCACGCCTTGAATCACATGCCCTGAAACTCCTGCCCTGAAACTCATGCCCTGAAACTCATGCCCTGAAACTCATGCCCTGAATCTCATGCACTGAATCTCGTGCCCTGAAACTCCTGCACTGAAACACCTGCCCTGAATCTCCTGCCCTGAAAATGAAGCCCTGAATCTCATGCCCTGAATCTCATGCCCTGAAACTCATGCCCTGAAACTCATGCCCTGAATCTCCTGTCCTGAAACTCATGCCCTGAATCTCATGCCCTGAAACTCCTGCACTGAAACACCTGCCCTGAATCTCCTGCACTGAAAATCATGCCCTGAATATCATGCCCTGAATCTCATGCTCTGAAACTCATGCCCTGAATCTCATGCCCTGAATCTCCTGCACTGAAACTCATGCCATGAATCTCATATCCTGAAACTCATGCCCTGAATCTCATGCCCTGAATCTCATGCCCAGAAACTCCTGCACTGAAACACCTGCCCTGAATCTCCTGCCCTGAAAATCATGCCCTGAAACTCAAGCCCTGAATCTCCTGCCCTGAAACTCATGCACTGAAACTCATGCCCTGAATCACATGCCCTAAAACTCCTGCCCTGAATCATCTGCCCAGAAACTCATGCCCTGAATTACATGCCCTGAAATTCCTGCCCTGAATCTCATGCCCTGAAACTCATGCCCTGAATCTCATGCCCTGAAACTCCTGCCCTCAAACTCATGCAGTGAAACTCAAGCCCTGAATTTCATGCCTTGAAACTCCTGTCCTGAATCTCATGCCCTGAAACTCATGCCCTGAATCTCATGCCCTGAAACTCCTGCACTGAAACTCATGCCATGAATCTCATATCCTGAAACTCACGCCCTGAATTACATACCCTGAAACTCCTGCCTTGAAACGCATGCCCTGAAACTCATTCCCTGAATCTCCTTCCCTAAAACTCATGCCCTGAATCTCATGCGCTGAATCTCATGCCCTGAAATTCCTGCACTGAAACTCATGCCCTGAATCTCATGCCCTGAATCTCATGCTCTGAAACTCGTGCACTGAATCTCATGCCCTCAAGTTCCTGCACTGAAACTCATGCCCTGAATCTCATGCCCTGAAACTCATGCCCTGAACCTCATGCCCTGAAACTCAAGCCCTGAATCTCATGCCCTGAAACTCATGCCCTAAATCACATACCCTGAAACTCCTGCCCTGAAACTCATGCACTGAATCTCATGCCCTGAACCACATGCCCTAAAACTAATGCTCTGAATCATCTGCCCAGAAACTCATGCCCTGAATTACATGCCCTGAAACACCTGCCCTGAATCTCATGCCCTGAAACTCACGCCCTGAATCACATGCCCTGAAACTCCTGCCCTGAAACTCATGCCCTGAAACTCATGCCCTGAAACTCATGCCCTGAATCTCCTGTCCTGAAACTCATGCCCTGAATCTCATGCCCTGAATCTCATGCCCTGAAACGCCTGCACTGAAACACCTGCCCTGAATCTCCTGCCCTGAAAATGAAGCCCTGAATCTCATGCCCTGAATCTCATGCCCTGAAACTCATGCCCTGAAACTCATGCCCTGAATCTCCTGTCCTGAAACTCATGCCCTGAATCTCATGCCCTGAATCTCATGCCCTGAAACTCCTGCACTGAAACACCTGCCCTGAATCTCCTGCCCTGAAAATCATGCCCTGAATCTCATGCCCTGAATCTCATGCTCTGAAACTCATGCCCTGAATCTCAAGCCCTGAATCTCATGCCCTGAAACTCATGCCCTACATCACATACCCTGAAACTCCAGCCCGGAAACTCATGCACTGAAACTCATGCCCTGAATCACATGCCCTAAAACTCATGCCCTGAATCATCTGCCCAGAAACTCATGCCCTGAATTACATGCCCTGAAACACCTGCCCTGAATCTCATGCCCTGAAACTCATGCCCTTAATCTCATGGCCTGAAACTCCTGCCCTCAAACTCATGCACTGAAACTCATGCCCTGAATCTCATGCCTTGAAACTCCTGCCCTCAAACTCATGCACTGAAACTGATGCCCTGAATCTCATGCCCTGAAACACCTGCACTGAAACTCATGCCATGAATCTCATATCCTGAAACTCACGCCTTGAATCACATGCCCTGAAACTCCTGCCCTGAAACTCATGCCCTGAAACTCATGCCCTGAAACTCATGCCCTGAATCTCATGCACTGAATCTCGTGCCCTGAAACTCCTGCACTGAAACACCTGCCCTGAATCTCCTGCCCTGAAAATGAAGCCCTGAATCTCATGCCCTGAATCTCATGCCCTGAAACTCATGCCCTGAAACTCATGCCCTGAATCTCCTGTCCTGAAACTCATGCCCTGAATCTCATGCCCTGAAACTCCTGCACTGAAACACCTGCCCTGAATCTCCTGCACTGAAAATCATGCCCTGAATATCATGCCCTGAATCTCATGCTCTGAAACTCATGCCCTGAATCTCATGCCCTGAATCTCCTGCACTGAAACTCATGCCATGAATCTCATATCCTGAAACTCATGCCCTGAATCTCATGCCCTGAATCTCATGCCCAGAAACTCCTGCACTGAAACACCTGCCCTGAATCTCCTGCCCTGAAAATCATGCCCTGAAACTCAAGCCCTGAATCTCCTGCCCTGAAACTCATGCACTGAAACTCATGCCCTGAATCACATGCCCTAAAACTCCTGCCCTGAATCATCTGCCCAGAAACTCATGCCCTGAATTACATGCCCTGAAATTCCTGCCCTGAATCTCATGCCCTGAAACTCATGCCCTGAATCTCATGCCCTGAAACTCCTGCCCTCAAACTCATGCAGTGAAACTCAAGCCCTGAATTTCATGCCTTGAAACTCCTGTCCTGAATCTCATGCCCTGAAACTCATGCCCTGAATCTCATGCCCTGAAACTCCTGCACTGAAACTCATGCCATGAATCTCATATCCTGAAACTCACGCCCTGAATTACATACCCTGAAACTCCTGCCTTGAAACGCATGCCCTGAAACTCATTCCCTGAATCTCCTTCCCTAAAACTCATGCCCTGAATCTCATGCGCTGAATCTCATGCCCTGAAATTCCTGCACTGAAACTCATGCCCTGAATCTCATGCCCTGAATCTCATGCTCTGAAACTCGTGCACTGAATCTCATGCCCTCAAGTTCCTGCACTGAAACTCATGCCCTGAATCTCATGCCCTGAAACTCATGCCCTGAACCTCATGCCCTGAAACTCAAGCCCTGAATCTCATGCCCTGAAACTCATGCCCTAAATCACATACCCTGAAACTCCTGCCCTGAAACTCATGCACTGAATCTCATGCCCTGAACCACATGCCCTAAAACTAATGCTCTGAATCATCTGCCCAGAAACTCATGCCCTGAATTACATGCCCTGAAACACCTGCCCTGAATCTCATGCCCTGAAACTCACGCCCTGAATCACATGCCCTGAAACTCCTGCCCTGAAACTCATGCCCTGAAACTCATGCCCTGAAACTCATGCCCTGAATCTCCTGTCCTGAAACTCATGCCCTGAATCTCATGCCCTGAATCTCATGCCCTGAAACGCCTGCACTGAAACACCTGCCCTGAATCTCCTGCCCTGAAAATGAAGCCCTGAATCTCATGCTCTAAAACTCGTGCACTGAATCTTATGCCCTCAATTAACTGCACTGAAACTCATGCCCTGAATCTCATGCCCTGAAACTCATGCCCTGAATCTCATGCCCTGAAACTCATGCCCTGAATCTCATGCCCTGAAACTCCTGCACTGAAACTCATGCCATGAATCTCATATCCTGAAACTCACGCCCTGAATTACATGCCCTGAAACTCCTGCCCTGAAACTCATGCCCTGAAACTCATGCCCTGAAACTCATGCCCTGAATCTCCTGTCCTAAAACTCATGCCCTGAATCTCATGTCCTGAATCTCATGCCCTGAAACTCCTGCACTGAATCTCACGCTCTGAAACTCGTGCACTGAATCTCATGACCTCAAGTTACTGCACTGAAACTCATGCCCTGAATCTCATGTCCTGAAACTCCTGCACTGAAACACCTGCCCTGAATCTCCTGCCTTGAAAATCATGACCTGAATCTCATGCCCTGAATCTCATGCTCTGAAACTCGTGCACTGAATCTCATGCCCTCAAGTTCCTGCACTGAAACTCAAGCCCTGAATCTCATGCCCTGAAACTCATGCCCTGAACCTCATGCCCTGAAACTCAAGCCCTGAATCTCATGCCCTGAAACTCATGCCCTAAATCACATACCCTGAAACTCCTGCCCTGAATCATCTGCCCAGAAACTCATGCCCTGAATTACATGCCCTGAAATACCTGCCCTGAATCTCATACCCTGAAACTCATGCCCTGAATCTCATGCCCAGAAACTCCTGCCCTCAAACTCATGCACTGAAACTCATGCCCTGAATCTCATACCTTGAAACTCCTGCCCTCAAACTCATGCACTGAAACTCATGCCCTGAATCTCATGCCCTGAAACACCTGCACTGAAACTCATGCCATGAATCTCATATCCTGAAACTCACGCCTTGAATCACATGCCCTGAAACTCCTGCCCTGAAACTCATGCCCTGAAACTCATGCCCTGAAACTCATGCCCTGAATCTCATGCCCTGAATCTCGTGCCCTGAAACTTCTGCACTGAAACACCTGCCCTGAATCTCCTGCCCTGAAAATGAAGCCCTGAATCTCATGCCCTGAATCTCATGCCCTGAAACTCATGCCCTGAAACTCATGCCCTGAATCTCCTGTCCTGAAACTCATGCCCTGAATCTCATGCCCTGAATCTCATGCCCTGAAACTCCTGCACTGAAACACCTGCCCTGAATCTCCTGCCCTGAAAATCATGCCCTGAATCTCATGCCCTGAATCTCATGCTCTGAAACTCCTGCCCTGAATCTCATGTCCTGAAACTCCTGCACTGAAACTAATGCCATGAATCTCATATCCTGAAACTCACGCCCTGAATCACATGCCCTGAAACTCCTGCCCTGAAACTCATGCCCTGAAACTCATGCCCTGAATTTCCTGTCCTGAAACTCATGCCCTGAATCTCATGCCCTGAATTACATGCCCTGAAATACCTGCCCTGAATCTCATGCCCTGAAACTCATGCCCTGAGTCTCATGCTCTGAAACTCGTGCACTGAATCTCATGCCCTCAAGTTCCTGCACTGAAACTCATGCCCTGAATCTCATGCCCTGAAACACATGCCCTGAACCTCATGCCCTGAAACTCAAGCCCTGAATCTCATGCCCTGTAACTCATGCTCTAAATCACATACCCTGAAACTCCTGCCCTGAAACTCATGCACTGAAACTCATGCCCTGAATCACATGCCCTAAAACTCATGCCCTGAATCATCTGCCCAGAAACTCATGCCCTGAATTACATGCCCTGAAACACCTGCCCTGAATCTCATGCCCTGAAACTCATGCCCTTAATCTCATGGCCTGAAACTCCTGCCCTCAAACTCATGCACTGAAACTCATGCCCTGAATCTCATGCCTTGAAACTCCTGCCCTCAAACTCATGCACTGAAACTCATGCCCTGAATCTCATGCCCTGAAACACCTGCACTGAAACTCATGCCATGAATCTCATATCCTGAAACTCACGCCTTGAATCACATGCCCTGAAACTCCTGCCCTGAAACTCATGCCCTGAAACTCATGCCCTGAATGTCATGCACTGAATCTCGTGCCCTGAAACTCCTGCACTGAAACACCTGCCCTGAATCTCCTGCCCTGAAAATGAAGCCTTAATCTCATGCCCTGAATCTCATGCCCTGAAACTCATGCCCTGAAACTCATGCCCTGAATCTCCTGTCCTGAAACTCATGCCCTGAATCTCATGCCCTGAATCTCATGCCCTGAAACTCCTGCACTGAAACACCTGCCCTGAATCTCCTGCACTGAAAATCATGCCCTGAATATCATGCCCTGAATCTCATGCTCTGAAACTCATGCCCTGAATCTCATGCCCTGAATCTCCTGCACTGAAACTCATGCCATGAATCTCATATCCTGAAACTCATGCCCTGAATCTCATGCCCTGAATCTCATGCCCAGAAACTCCTGCACTGAAACACCTGCCCTGAATCTCCTGCCCTGAAAATCATGCCCTGAAACTCAAGCCCTGAATCTCCTGACCTGAAACTCATGCACTGAAACTCATGCCCTGAATCACATGCCCTAAAACTCCTGCCCTGAATCATCTGCCCAGAAACTCATGCCCTGAATTACATGCCCTGAAATTCCTGCCCTGAATCTCATGCCCTGAAACTCATGCCCTGAATCTCATGCCCTGAAACTCCTGCCCTCAAACTCATGCAGTGAAACTCAAGCCCTGAATTTCATGCCTTGAAACTCCTGCCCTGAATCTCATGCCCTGAAACTCATTCCCTGAATCTCATGCCCTGAAACTCCTGCACTGAAACTCATGCCATGAATCTCATATCCTGAAACTCACGCCCTGAATTACATACCCTGAAACTCCTGCCTTGAAACGCATGCCCTGAAACTCATTCCCTGAATCTCCTTTCCTAAAACTCATGCCCTGAATCTCATGCCCTGAATCTCATGCCCTGAAATTCCTGCACTGAAACTCATGCCCTGAATCTCATGCCCTGAATCTCATGCTCTGAAACAAGTGCACTGAATCTCATGCCCTCAAGTTCCTGCACTGAAACTCATGCCCTGAATCTCATGCCCTGAAACTCATGCCCTAAATCACATACCCTGAAACTCCTGCCCTGAAACTCATGCACTGAATCTCATGCCCTGAACCACATGCCCTAAAACTAATGTCCTGAATCATCTGCCCAGAAACTCATGCCCTGAATTACATGCCCTGAAACACCTGCCCTGAATCTCATGCCCTGAAACTCACGCCCTGAATCACATGCCCTGAAACTCCTGCCCTGAAACTCATGCCCTGAAACTCATGCCCTGAAACTCATGCCCTGAATCTCCTGTCCTGAAACTCATGCCCTGAATCTCATGCCCTGAATCTCATGCCCTGAAACTCCTACACTGAAACACCTGCCCTGAATCTCCTGCCCTGAAAATGAAGCCCTGAATCTCATGCTCTAAAACTCGTGCACTGAATCTCATGCCCTCAATTAACTGCACTGAAACTCATGCCCTGAATCTCATGCCCTGAAACTCATGCCCTGAACCTCATGCCCTGAAACTCAAGCCCTGAATCTCATGCCCTGAAACTCTTGCCCTAAATCACATACCCTGAAACTCCTGCCCTGAAACTCATGCACTGAAACTCATGCCCTGAATCACATGCCCTAAAACTCCTGCCCTGAATCATCTGCCCAGAAACTCATGCCCTGAATTACATGCCCTGAAATACCTGCCCTGAAATTCATGCCCTGAATCTCATGCCCTGAAACTCCTGCACTGAAACTCATGCCCTGAAACTCATGCCCTAAATCACATGCCCTAAAATTCCTGCCCTGAATCAGCTGCCCAGAAACTCATGCCCTGAATTACATGCCCTGAAATATCTGCCCTGAATCTCATGCACTGAAACTCACGCCCTGAATTACATGCCCTGAAACCCCTGCCCTCAAACTCATGCACTGAAACTCATGCCCTGAATCTCATGCCTTGAAACTCCTGCCCTCAAACTTATGCACTGAAACTCATGCCCTGAATCTCCTGCACTGAAACTCATGCCATGAATCTCATATCCTGAAACTCATGCCCTGAATCTCATGGCCTGAATCTCATGCCCTGAAACTCCTGCACTGAAACACCTGCCCTGAATCTCCTGCCCTGAAAATCATGCCCTGAAACTCAAGCCCTGAATCTCATGCACTGAAACTCATGCCCTAAATCTCATACCCTGAATCTCCTGCCCTGAAACTCATGCACTGAAACTCATGCCCTGAATCACATGCCCTAAAACTCCTGCCCTGAATCATCTGCCCAGAAACTCATGCCCTGAATTACATGCACTGAAATTCCTGCCCTGAATCTCATGCCCTGAAACTCATGCCCTGAATCTCATGCCCTGAAACTCCTGCCCTCAAGCTCATGCAGTGAAACTCAAGCCCTGAATTTCATGCCTTGAAACTCCTGTCCTGAATCTCATGCCCTGAAACTCATGCCCTGAATCTCATGCCCTGAAACTCCTGCACTGAAACTCATGCCATGAATCTCATATCCTGAAACTCACGCCCTGAATTACATATCCTGAAACTCCTGCCTTGAAACGCATGCCCTGAAAATCATTCCCTGAATCTCCTGTCCTAAAACTCATGCCCTGAATCTCATGCCCTGAAATTCCTGCACTGAAACACCTGCCCTGAATCTCCTGCCCTGAAACTCATGCCCAGAATCTCATGCCCTGAATCTCATGCCCTGAAACTCGTGCACTGAATCTCATGCCCTCAAGTTCCTGCACTGAAACTCATGCCCTGAATCTCATGCCCTGAACCTCATGCCCTGAAACTCAAGCCCTGAATCTCATGCCCTGTAACTCATGCTCTAAATCACATACCCTGAAACTCCTGCCCTGAAACTCATGCACTGAAACTCATGCCCTGAATCACATGCCCTAAAACTCATGCCCTGAATCATCTGCCCAGAAACTCATGCCCTGAATTACATGCCCTGAAACACCTGCCCTGAATCTCATGCCCTGAAACTCATGCCCTTAATCTCATGGCCTGAAACTCCTGCCCTCAAACTCATGCACTGAAACTCATGCCCTGAATCTCATGCCTTGAAACTCCTGCCCTCAAACTCATGCACTGAAACTCATGCCCTGAATCTCATGCCCTGAAACACCTGCACTGAAACTCATGCCATGAATCTCATATCCTGAAACTCACGCCTTGAATCACATGCCCTGAAACTCCTGCCCTGAAACTCATGCCCTGAAACTCATGCCCTGAATGTCATGCACTGAATCTCGTGCCCTGAAACTCCTGCACTGAAACACCTGCCCTGAATCTCCTGCCCTGAAAATGAAGCCTTAATCTCATGCCCTGAATCTCATGCCCTGAAACTCATGCCCTGAAACTCATGCCCTGAATCTCCTGTCCTGAAACTCATGCCCTGAATCTCATGCCCTGAATCTCATGCCCTGAAACTCCTGCACTGAAACACCTGCCCTGAATCTCCTGCACTGAAAATCATGCCCTGAATATCATGCCCTGAATCTCATGCTCTGAAACTCATGCCCTGAATCTCATGCCCTGAATCTCCTGCACTGAAACTCATGCCATGAATCTCATATCCTGAAACTCATGCCCTGAATCTCATGCCCTGAATCTCATGCCCAGAAACTCCTGCACTGAAACACCTGCCCTGAATCTCCTGCCCTGAAAATCATGCCCTGAAACTCAAGCCCTGAATCTCCTGACCTGAAACTCATGCACTGAAACTCATGCCCTGAATCACATGCCCTAAAACTCCTGCCCTGAATCATCTGCCCAGAAACTCATGCCCTGAATTACATGCCCTGAAATTCCTGCCCTGAATCTCATGCCCTGAAACTCATGCCCTGAATCTCATGCCCTGAAACTCCTGCCCTCAAACTCATGCAGTGAAACTCAAGCCCTGAATTTCATGCCTTGAAACTCCTGCCCTGAATCTCATGCCCTGAAACTCATTCCCTGAATCTCATGCCCTGAAACTCCTGCACTGAAACTCATGCCATGAATCTCATATCCTGAAACTCACGCCCTGAATTACATACCCTGAAACTCCTGCCTTGAAACGCATGCCCTGAAACTCATTCCCTGAATCTCCTTTCCTAAAACTCATGCCCTGAATCTCATGCCCTGAATCTCATGCCCTGAAATTCCTGCACTGAAACTCATGCCCTGAATCTCATGCCCTGAATCTCATGCTCTGAAACAAGTGCACTGAATCTCATGCCCTCAAGTTCCTGCACTGAAACTCATGCCCTGAATCTCATGCCCTGAAACTCATGCCCTAAATCACATACCCTGAAACTCCTGCCCTGAAACTCATGCACTGAATCTCATGCCCTGAACCACATGCCCTAAAACTAATGTCCTGAATCATCTGCCCAGAAACTCATGCCCTGAATTACATGCCCTGAAACACCTGCCCTGAATCTCATGCCCTGAAACTCACGCCCTGAATCACATGCCCTGAAACTCCTGCCCTGAAACTCATGCCCTGAAACTCATGCCCTGAAACTCATGCCCTGAATCTCCTGTCCTGAAACTCATGCCCTGAATCTCATGCCCTGAATCTCATGCCCTGAAACTCCTACACTGAAACACCTGCCCTGAATCTCCTGCCCTGAAAATGAAGCCCTGAATCTCATGCTCTAAAACTCGTGCACTGAATCTCATGCCCTCAATTAACTGCACTGAAACTCATGCCCTGAATCTCATGCCCTGAAACTCATGCCCTGAACCTCATGCCCTGAAACTCAAGCCCTGAATCTCATGCCCTGAAACTCTTGCCCTAAATCACATACCCTGAAACTCCTGCCCTGAAACTCATGCACTGAAACTCATGCCCTGAATCACATGCCCTAAAACTCCTGCCCTGAATCATCTGCCCAGAAACTCATGCCCTGAATTACATGCCCTGAAATACCTGCCCTGAAATTCATGCCCTGAATCTCATGCCCTGAAACTCCTGCACTGAAACTCATGCCCTGAAACTCATGCCCTAAATCACATGCCCTAAAATTCCTGCCCTGAATCAGCTGCCCAGAAACTCATGCCCTGAATTACATGCCCTGAAATATCTGCCCTGAATCTCATGCACTGAAACTCACGCCCTGAATTACATGCCCTGAAACCCCTGCCCTCAAACTCATGCACTGAAACTCATGCCCTGAATCTCATGCCTTGAAACTCCTGCCCTCAAACTTATGCACTGAAACTCATGCCCTGAATCTCCTGCACTGAAACTCATGCCATGAATCTCATATCCTGAAACTCATGCCCTGAATCTCATGGCCTGAATCTCATGCCCTGAAACTCCTGCACTGAAACACCTGCCCTGAATCTCCTGCCCTGAAAATCATGCCCTGAAACTCAAGCCCTGAATCTCATGCACTGAAACTCATGCCCTAAATCTCATACCCTGAATCTCCTGCCCTGAAACTCATGCACTGAAACTCATGCCCTGAATCACATGCCCTAAAACTCCTGCCCTGAATCATCTGCCCAGAAACTCATGCCCTGAATTACATGCACTGAAATTCCTGCCCTGAATCTCATGCCCTGTAACTCATGCCCTGAATCTCATGCCCTGAAACTCCTGCCCTCAAGCTCATGCAGTGAAACTCAAGCCCTGAATTTCATGCCTTGAAACTCCTGTCCTGAATCTCATGCCCTGAAACTCATGCCCTGAATCTCATGCCCTGAAACTCCTGCACTGAAACTCATGCCATGAATCTCATATCCTGAAACTCACGCCCTGAATTACATACCCTGAAACTCCTGCCTTGAAACGCATGCCCTGAAAATCATTCCCTGAATCTCCTGTCCTAAAACTCATGCCCTGAATCTCATGCCCTGAAATTCCTGCACTGAAACACCTGCCCTGAATCTCCTGCCCTGAAACTCATGCCCAGAATCTCATGCCCTGAATCTCATGCCCTGAAACTCGTGCACTGAATCTCATGCCCTCAAGTTCCTGCACTGAAACTCATGCCCTGAATCTCATGCCCTGAACCTCATGCCCTGAAACTCAAGCCCTGAATCTCATGCCCTGAAACTCATGCCCTAAATCACATACCCTGAAACTCCTGCCCTGAAACTCATGCACTGAATCTCATGCCCTGATCCACATGCCCTAAAACTAATGCCCTGAATCATCTGCCCAGAAACTCATGCCCTGAATTACATGCCCTGAAATACCTGCCCTGAATCTCATGCCCTGAAACTCATGCCCTGAATCTCATGCCCTGAAACTCCTGCCCTCAAACTCATGCACTGAAACTCATGCCCTGAATCTCATGCCTTGAAACTCCTGCCCTCAAATTCATGCACTGAAACTCATGCCCTGAATCTCATGCCCTGAAACACCTGCACTGAATCTCATGCCCTGAAACTCATGCCCTGAATCTCATGCCCTGAATCTCGTGCCCTGAAACTCCTGCACTGAAACACCTGCCCTGAATCTCCTGCCCTGAAAATGAAGCCCTGAATCTCATGCTCTAAAACTCGTGCACTGAATCTCATGCCCTCAATTAACTGCACTGAAACTCATGCCCTGAATCTCATGCCCTGAAACTCATGCCCTGAACCTCATGCCCTGAACCTCAAGCCCTGAATCTCATGCCCTGAAACTCTTGCCCTAAATCACATACCCTGAAACTCCTGCCCTGAAACTCATGCACTGAAACTCATGCCCTGAATCACATGCCCTAAAAACTCCTGCCCTGAATCATCTGCCCAGAAACTCATGGCCCTGAATTACATGCCCTGAAATACCTGCCCTGAATCTCATGCCCTGAAACTCATGCCCTAAATCTCATGCCCTGAAACTCCTGCACTGAAACTCATGCACTGAAACTCATGCCCTGAATCACATGCCCTAAAACTCCTGCCCTGAATCATCTGCCCAGAAACTCATGCCCTGAATCTCATGCTCTGAAACTCACGCCCTGAATCTCATGCCCTGAAACTCCTGCACTGAAACTCATGCCATGAATCTAATATCCTGAAACTCACGCCCTGAATTACATGCCCTGAAACTCCTGCCCTGAAACTCATGCCCTGAAACTCATGCCCTGAATCTCATGCCCTGAAACTCCTGCACTGAAACACCTGCCCTGAATCTCCTGCCCTGAAACTCGTGCACTGAATCTCATGCCCTGAAACTCATGCCCTGAACCTCATGCCCTGAACCTCAAGCCCTGAATCTCATGCCCTGAAACTCTTGCCCTAAATCACATACCCTGAAACTCCTGCCCTGAAACTCATGCACTGAAACTCATGCCCTGAATCACATGCCCTAAAACTCCTGCCCTGAATCATCTGCCCAGAAACTCATGCCCTGAATTACATGCCCTGAAATACCTGCCCTGAATCTCATGCCCTGAAACTCATGCCCTGAATCTCATGACCTGAATCTCATGCCCTGAAACTCCTGCACTGAAACACCTGCCCTGAATCTCCTGCCTTGAAAATCATGCCCTGAATCTCATGCCCTGAATCTCATGCTCTGAAACTCGTGCACTGAATCTCATGCCCTCAAGTTCCTGCACTGAAACTCATGCCCTGAATCTCATGCCCTGAAACTCATGCCCTGAATCTCATGCCCTGAAACTCAAGCCCTGAAACTCATGCCCTGAATCTCATGCCCTGAAACTCCTGCACTGAAACACCTGCCCTGAATCTCATGCTTTGAAACTCGTGCACTGAATCTCATGACCTCAAGTTCCTGCACTGAAACTCATGCCCTGAATCTCATGTCCTGAAACTCCTGCCCTGAATCACCTACCCTGAAACTCATGCCCTGAATCTCATGCCCTGAAACTCCTGCCCTGAAACTCATGCCCTGAAACTCATGCCCTGAAACTCCTGTCCTGTAACTCATGCCCTGAATCTCATGCCCTGAATCTCATGCCATGAAACTCAAGCCCTGAATCTCATGCCCTGAAACTCATGCCCTAATTCACATACCCTGAAACTCCTGCCCTGAAACTCATGCACTCAAACTCATGCCCTGAATCACATGCCCTAAAACTCCTGCCCTGAAACTCATGCACTGAAACTCATGCCCTGAATCACATGCACTAAAATTCCTGCCCTGAATCATCTGCCCAGAAACTCATGCCCTGAATTACATGCCCTGAAATACCTGCCCTGAATCTCATGCCCTGAAACTCATTCCCTGAATCTCATGCCCTGAATCTCATGCTCTGAAACTCGTGCACTGAATCTCATGCCCTCAAGTTCCTGCACTGAAACTCATGACCTGAATCTCATGCCCTGAAACTCATGCCCTAATTCACATACCCTGAAACTCCTGCCCTGAAACTCATGCACTCAAACTCATGCCCTGAATCACATGCCCTAAAACTCCTGCCCTGAAACTCATGCACTGAAACTCATGCCCTGAATCACATGCACTAAAATTCCTGCCCTGAATCATCTGCCCAGAAACTCATGCCCTGAATTACATGCCCTGAAATACCTGCCCTGAATCTCATGCCCTGAAACTCATTCCCTGAATCTCATGCCCTGAATCTCATGCTCTGAAACTCGTGCACTGAATCTCATGCCCTCAAGTTCCTGCACTGAAACTCATGACCTGAATCTCATGCCCTGAAACTCATGCCCTGAACCTCATGCCCTGAAACTCATGCTCTGAAACTCGTGCACTGAATCTCATGCCCTCAAGTTCCTGCACTGAAACTCATGCCCTGAATCTCATGCCCTGAACTCATGCCCTGAACCTCATTCCCTGAAACTCAAGCCCTGAATCTCATGCCCTGAAACTCATGCCCTGAATCTCATGCCCTGAAACACCTGCACTGAAACTCATGCCACGAATCTCATATCCTGAAACTCACGCCTTGAATCACATGCCCTGAAACTCCTGCCCTGAAACTCATGCCCTGAAACTCATGCCCTGAAACTCATGCCCTGAATCTCATGCCCTGAATCTCGTGCCCTGAAACTCCTGCACTGAAACACCTGTCCTGAAACTCATGCCCTGAATCTCATGCCCTGAATCTCATGCCCTGAAACTCATGCCCTGAATCTCCTGTCCTGAAACTCATGCCCTGTATCTCATGCCCTGAATCTCATGCCCTGAAACTCCTGCACTGAAACACCTGCCCTGAATCTCCTGCCCTGAAAATCATGCCCTTAATCTCATGCCCTGAATCTCATGCTCTGAAACTCATGCCCTGAATCTCATGCCCTGAATCTCATGCCCTGAAACTCATGCCCTGAAACTCATGCCCTGAATCTCCTGTCCTGAAACTCATGCCCTGAATCTCATGCCCTGAATCTCATGCCCTGAAACTCCTGCACTGAAACACCTGCCCTGAATCTCCTGCCCTGAAAATCATGCCCTTAATCTCATGCCCTGAATCTCATGCTCTGAAACTCATTCCCTGAATCTCAAGCCCTGAATCTCATGCCCTGAAACTCATGCCCTACATCACATACCCTGAAACTCCTGCCCTGAAACTCATGCACTTAAACTCATGCCCTGAATCACATGCCCTAAAACTCATGCCCTGAATCATCTGCCCAGAAACTCATGCCCTGAATTACATGCCCTGAAACACCTGCCCTGAATCTCATGCCCTGAAACTCATGCCCTTAATCTCATGGCCTGAAACTCCTGCCCTCAAACTCATGCACTGAAACTCATGCCCTGAAACTCAAGCCCTGAATCTCCTGCCCTGAAACTCATGCACTGAAACTCATGCCCTGAATCACATGCCCTAAAACTCCTGCCCTGAATCATCTGCCCAGAAACTCATGCGCTGAATTACATGCCCTGAAATTCCTGCCCTGAATCTCATGCCCTGAAACTCATGCCCTGAATCTCATGCCCTGAAACTCCTGCCCTCAAACTCATGCAGTGAAACTCAAGCCCTGAATTTCATGCCTTGAAACTCCTGTCCTGAATCTCATGCCCTGAAACTCATGCCCTGAATCTCATGCCCTGAAACTCCTGCACTGAAACTCATGCCATGAATCTCATATCCTGAAACTCACGCCCTGAATTACATACCCTGAAACTCCTGCCTTGAAACGCATGCCCTGAAACTCATTCCCTGAATCTCCTTTCCTAAAACTCATGCCCTGAATCTCATGCCCTGAATCTCATGCCCTGAAATTCCTGCACTGAAACTCATGCCCTGAATCTCATGCCCTGAATCTCATGCTCTGAAACTCGTGCACTGAATCTCATGCCCTCAAGTTCCTGCACTGAAACTCATGCCCTGAATCTCATGCCCTGAAACTCATGCCCTGAACCTCATGCCCTGAAACTCAAGCCCTGAATCTCATGCCCTGAAACTCATGCCCTAAATCACATACCCTGAAACTCCTGCCCTGAAACTCATGCACTGAATCTCATGCCCTGAACCACATGCCCTAAAACTAATGCTCTGAATCATCTGCCCAGAAACTCATGCCCTGAATTACATGCCCTGAAACACCTGCCCTGAATCTCATGCCCTGAAACTCACGCCCTGAATCACATGCCCTGAAACTCCTGCCCTGAAACTCATGCCCTGAAACTCATGCCCTGAAACTCATGCCCTGAATCTCCTGTCCTGAAACTCATGCCCTGAATCTCATGCCCTGAATCTCATGCCCTGAAACTCCTGCACTGAAACACCTGCCCTGAATCTCCTGCCCTGAAAATCATGCCCTGAATCTCATGCCCTGAATCTCATGCTCTGAAACTCATGCCCTGAATCTCAAGCCATGAATCTCATGCCCTGAAACTCATGCCCTACATCACATACCCTGAAACTCCTGCCCTGAAACTCATGCACTGAAACTCATGCCCTGAATCACATGCCCTAAAACTCATGCCCTGAATCATCTGCCCAGAAACTCATGCCCTGAATTACATGCCCTGAAACACCTGCCCTGAATCTCATGCCCTGAAACTCATGCCCTTAATCTCATGGCCTGAAACTCCTGCCCTCAAACTCATGCACTGAAACTCATGCCCTGAATCTCATGCCTTGAAACTCCTGCCCTCAAACTCATGCACTGAAACTGATGCCCTGAATCTCATGCCCTGAAACACCTGCACTGAAACTCATGCCATGAATCTCATATCCTGAAACTCACGCCTTGAATCACATGCCCTGAAACTCCTGCCCTGAAACTCATGCCCTGAAACTCATGCCCTGAAACTCATGCCCTGAATCTCATGCACTGAATCTCGTGCCCTGAAACTCCTGCACTGAAACACCTGCCCTGAATCTCCTGCCCGGAAAATGAAGCCCTGAATCTCATGCCCTGAATCTCATGCCCTGAAACTCATGCCCTGAAACTCATGCCCTGAATCTCCTGTCCTGAAACTCATGCCCTGAATCTCATGCCCTGAAACTCCTGCACTGAAACACCTGCCCTGAATCTCCTGCACTGAAAATCATGCCCTGAATATCATGCCCTGAATCTCATGCTCTGAAACTCATGCCCTGAATCTCATGCCCTGAATCTCCTGCACTGAAACTCATGCCATGAATCTCATATCCTGAAACTCATGCCCTGAATCTCATGCCCTGAATCTCATGCCCAGAAACTCCTGCACTGAAACACCTGCCCTGAATCTCCTGCCCTGAAAATCATGCCCTGAAACTCAAGCCCTGAATCTCCTGCCCTGAAACTCATGCACTGAAACTCATGCCCTGAATCACATGCCCTAAAACTCCTGCCCTGAATCATCTGCCCAGAAACTCATGCCCTGAATTACATGCCCTGAAATTCCTGCCCTGAATCTCATGCCCTGAAACTCACGCCCTGAATCTCATGCCCTGAAACTCCTGCCCTCAAACTCATGCAGTGAAACTCAAGCCCTGAATTTCATGCCTTGAAACTCCTGTCCTGAATCTCATGCCCTGAAACTCATGCCCTGAATCTCATGCCCTGAAACTCCTGCACTGAAACTCATGCCATGAATCTCATATCCTGAAACTCACGCCCTGAATTACATACCCTGAAACTCCTGCCTTGAAACGCATGCCCTGAAACTCATTCCCTGAATCTCCTTCCCTTAAACTCATGCCCTGAATCTCATGCGCTGAATCTCATGCCCTGAAATTCCTGCACTGAAACTCATGCCCTGAATCTCATGCCCTGAATCTCATGCTCTGAAACTCGTGCACTGAATCTCATGCCCTCAAGTTCCTGCACTGAAACTCATGCCCTGAATCTCATGCCCTGAAACTCATGCCCTGAACCTCATGCCCTGAAACTCAAGCCCTGAATCTCATGCCCTGAAACTCATGCCCTAAATCACATACCCTGAAACTCCTGCCCTGAAACTCATGCACTGAATCTCATGCCCTGAACCACATGCCCTAAAACTAATGCTCTGAATCATCTGCCCAGAAACTCATGCCCTGAATTACATGCCCTGAAACACCTGCCCTGAATCTCATGCCCTGAAACTCACGCCCTGAATCACATGCCCTGAAAATCCTGCCCTGAAACTCATGCCCTGAAACTCATGCCCTGAAACTCATGCCCTGAATCTCCTGTCCTGAAACTCATGCCCTGAATCTCATGCCCTGAATCTCATGCCCTGAAACGCCTGCCCTGAAACTCATGCCCTGAAACTCATGCCCTGAAACTCATGCCCTGAATCTCCTGTCCTGAAACTCATGCCCTGAATCTCATGCCCTGAATCTCATGCCCTGAAACTCCTGCACTGAAACACCTGCCCTGAATCTCCTGCCCTGAAAATGAAGCCCTGAATCTCATGCTCCAAAACTCGTGCACTGAATCTTATGCCCTCAATTAACTGCACTGAAACTCATGCCCTGAATCTCATGCCCTGAAACTCATGCCCTGAACCTCATGCCCTGAAACTCAAGCCCTGAATCTCATGCCCTGAAAATCTTGCCCTAAATCACATACCCTGAAACTCCTGCCCTGAAACTCATGCACTGAAACTCATGCCCTGAATCACATGCCCTAAAATTCCTGCCCTGAATCATCTGCCCAGAAACTCATGCCCTGAATTACATGCCCTGAAATACCTGCCCTGAATCTCATGCCCTGAAATTCATGCCCTGAATCTCATGCCCTGAAACTCCTGCACTGAAACTCATGCCCTGAAACTCATGCCCTGAATCACATGCCCTAAAATTCCTGCCCCGAATCAGCTGCCCAGAAACTCATGCCCTGAATTACATGCCCTGAAATATCTGCCCTGAATCTCATGCACTGAAACTCACGCCCTGAATTACATGCCCTGAAACTCCTGCCCTCAAACTCATGCACTGAAACTCATGCCCTGAATCTCATGCCTTGAAACTCCTGCCCTCAAACTTATGCACTGAAACTCATGCCCTGAATCTCCTGCACTGAAACTCATGCCATGAATCTCATATCCTGAAACTCATGCCCTGAATCTCATGCCCTGAAACTCCTGCACTGAAACACCTGCCCTGAATCTCCTGCCCTGAAAATCATGCCCTGAAACTCAAGCCCTGAATCTCATGCACTGAAACTCATGCCCTAAATCTCATACCCTGAATCTCCTGCCCTGAATCTCATGCCCTGAAACTCATGCCCTGAACCTCATGCCCTGAAACTCAAGCCCTGAATTTCATGCCTTGAAACTCCTGTCCTGAATCTCATGCCCTGAAACTCAAGCCCTGAATCTCATGCCCTGAAACACCTGCACTGAAAATCATGCCATGAATCTCATATCCTGAAACTCACGCCTTGAATCACATGCCCTGAAACTCCTGCCCTGAAACTCATGCCCTGAAACTCATGCCCTGAAACTCATGCCCTGAATCTCATGCCCTGAATCTCGTGCCCTGAAACTCCTGCACTGAAACACCTGCCCTGAATCTCCTGCCCTGAAAATGAAGCCCTGAATCTCATGCCCTGAATCTCATGCCCTGAAACTCATGCCCTGAAACTCATGCCCTGAATCTCCTGTCCTGAAACTCATGCCCTGAATCTCATGCCCTGAATCTCATGCCCTGAAACTCCTGCACTGAAACACCTGCCCTGAATCTCCTGCCCTGAAAATCATGCCCTGAATCTCATGCCCTGAATCTCATGCTCTGAAACTCATGCCCTGAATCTCATGCCCTGAAACTCCTGCACTGAAACTCATGCCTTGAATCTCATATCCTGAAACTCACGCCCTGAATCTCATGCCCTGAATCTCATGCCCAGAAACTCCTGCACTGAAACACCTGCCCTGAATCTCCTGCCCTGAAAATCATGCCCTGAAACTCAAACCCTGAATCTCCTGCCCTGAAACTCATGCACTGAAACTCATGCCCTGAATCACATGCCCTAAAACTCCTGCCCTGAATCATCTGCCCAGAAACTCATGCCCTGAATTACATGCCCTGAAATTCCTGCCCTGAATCTCATGCCCTGAAACTCATGCCCTGAATCTCATGCCCTGAAACTCCTGCCCTGAAACTCATGCAGTGAAACTCAAGCCCTGAATTTCATGCCTTGAAACTCCTGTCCTGAATCTCATGCCCTGAAACTCATGCCCTGAATCTCATGCCCTGAAACTCCTGCACTGAAACTCATGCCATGAATCTCATATCCTGAAACTCACGCCCTGAATTACATACCCTGAAACTCCTGCCTTGAAACGCATGCCCTGAAACTCATTCCCTGAATCTCCTTTCCTAAAACTCATGCCCTGAATCTCATGCCCTGAATCTCATGCCCTGAAATTCCTGCACTGAAACTCATACCCTGAATCTCATGCCCTGAATCTCATGCTCTGAAACTCGTGCACTGAATCTCATGCCCTCAAGTTCCTGCACTGAAACTCATGCCCTGAATCTCATGCCCTGAAACTCATGCCCTGAACCTCATGCCCTGAAACTCAAGCCCTGAATCTCATGCCCTGAAACTCATGCCCTAAATCACATACCCTGAAACTCCTGCCCTGAAACTCATGCACTGAATGTCATGCTCTGAACCACATGCCCTAAAACTAATGCCCTGAATCATCTGCCCAGAAACTCATGCCCTGAATTACATGCCCTGAAACACCTGCCCTGAATCTCATGCCCTGAAACTCACGCCCTGAATCACATGCCCTGAAACTCCTGCCCTGAAACACATGCCCTGAAACTCATGCCCTGAAACTCATGCCCTGAATCTCCTGTCCTGAAACTCATGCCCTGAATCTCATGCCCTGAATCTCATGCCCTGAAACGCCTGCACTGAAACACCTGCCCTGAATCTCCTGCCCTGAAAATGAAGCCCTGAATCTCATGCTCTAAAACTCGTGCACTGAATCTTATGCCCTCAATTAACTGCACTGAAACTCATGCCCTGAATCTCATGCCCTGAAACTCATGCCCTGAACCTCATGCCCTGAAACTCAAGCCCTGAATCTCATGCCCTGAAACTCTTGCCCTGAAACTCCTGCACTGAAACTCATGCCATGAATCTCATATCCTGAAACTCATGCCCTGAATCTCATGCCCTGAATCTCATGCCCTGAAACTCCTGCACTGAAACACCTGCCCTGAATCTCCTGCCCTGAAAATCATGCCCTGAAACTCAAGCCCTGAATCTCATGCACTGAAACTCATGCCCTAAATCTCATACCCTGAATCTCCTGCCCTGAAACTCATGCACTGAAACTCATGCCCTGAATCACATGCCCTAAAACTCCTGCCCTGAATCATCTGCCCAGATACTCATGCCCTGAATTACATGACCTGAAATTCCTGCCCTGAATCTCATGCCCTGAAACTCATGCCCTGAATCTCATGCCCTGAAACTCCTGCCCTCAAGCTCATGCGGTGAAACTCAAGCCCTGAATTTCATGCCTTGAAACTCCTGTCCTGAATCTCATGCCCTGAAACTCATGCCCTGAATCTCATGCCCTGAAACTCCTGCACTGAAACTCATGCCATGAATCTCATATCCTGAAACTCACGCCCTGAATTACATACCCTGAAACTCCTGCCTTGAAACTCATGCACTGAATCTCATGCCCTGATCCACATGCCCTAAAACTAATGCCCTGAATCATCTGCCCAGAAACTCATGCCCTGAATTACATGCCCTGAAATACCTGCCCTGAATCTCATGCCCTGAAACTCATGCCCTGAATCTCATGCCCTGAACCTCATGCCCTGAAACTCAAGCCCTGAATCTCATGCCCTGAACCTCATGCCCTGAAACTCAAGCCCTGAATCTCATGCCCTGAAACTCATGCCCTAAATCACATACCCTGAAACTCCTGCCCTGAAACTCATGCACTGAATCTCATGCTCTGAACCACATGCCCTAAAACTAATGCCCTGAATCATCTGCCCAGAAACTCATGCCCTGAATTACATGCCCTGAAACACCTGCCCTGAATCTCATGCCCTGAAACTCACGCCCTGAATCACATGCCCTGAAACTCCTGCCCTGAAACTCATGCCCTGAAACTCATGCCCTGAATCTCCTGTCCTGAAACTCATGCCCTGAATCTCATGCCCTGAATCTCATGCCCTGAAACGCCTGCACTGAAACACCTGCCCTGAATCTCCTGCCCTGAAAATGAAGCCCTGAATCTCATGCTCTAAAACTCGTGCACTGAATCTTATGCCCTCAATTAACTGCACTGAAACTCATGCCCTGAATCTCATGCCCTGAAACTCATGCCCTGAACCTCATGCCCTGAAACTCAAGCCCTGAATCTCATGCCCTGAAACTCTTGCCCTGAAACTCCTGCACTGAAACTCATGCCATGAATCTCATATCCTGAAACTCATGCCCTGAATCTCATGCCCTGAATCTCATGTCCTGAAACTCCTGCACTGAAACACCTGCCCTGAATCTCCTGCCCTGAAAATCATGCCCTGAAACTCAAGCCCTGAATCTCATGCACTGAAACTCATGCCCTAAATCTCATACCCTGAATCTCCTGCCCTGAAACTCATGCACTGAAACTCCTGCCCTGAATCATCTGCCCAGATACTCATGCCCTGAATTACATGACCTGAAATTCCTGCCCTGAATCTCATGCCCTGAAACTCATGCCCTGAATCTCATGCCCTGAAACTCCTGCCCTCAAGCTCATGCGGTGAAACTCAAGCCCTGAATTTCATGCCTTGAAACTCCTGTCCTGAATCTCATGCCCTGAAACTCATGCCCTGAATCTCATGCCCTGAAACTCCTGCACTGAAACTCATGCCATGAATCTCATATCCTGAAACTCACGCCCTGAATTACATACCCTGAAACTCCTGCCTTGAAACTCATGCACTGAATCTCATGCCCTGATCCACATGCCCTAAAACTAATGCCCTGAATCATCTGCCCAGAAACTCATGCCCTGAATTACATGCCCTGAAATACCTGCCCTGAATCTCATGCCCTGAAACTCATGCCCTGAATCTCATGCCCTGAACCTCATGCCCTGAAACTCAAGCCCTGAATCTCATGCCCTGAACCTCATGCCCTGAAACTCAAGCCCTGAATCTCATGCCCTGAAACTCATGCCCTAAATCACATACCCTGAAACTCCTGCCCTGAAACTCATGCACTGAATCTCATGCTCTGAACCACATGCCCTAAAACTAATGCCCTGAATCATCTGCCCAGAAACACATGCCCTGAATTACATGCCCTGAAACACCTGCCCTGAATCTCATGTCCTGAAACTCACGCCCTGAATCACATGCCCTGAAACTCCTGCCCTGAAACTCATGCCCTGAAACTCATGCCCTGAAACTCATGCCCTGAATCTCCTGTCCTGAAACTCATGCCCTGAATCTCATGCCCTGAATCTCATGCCCTGAAACGCCTGCACTGAAACACCTGCCCTGAATCTCCTGCCCTGAAAATGAAGCCCTGAATCTCATGCTCTAAAACTCGTGCACTGAATCTTATGCCCTCAATTAACTGCACTGAAACTCATGCCCTGAATCTCATGCCCTGAAACTCATGCCCTGAACCTCATGCCCTGAAACTCAAGCCCTGAATCTCATGCCCTGAAACTCTTGCCCTGAAACTCCTGCACTGAAACTCATGCCATGAATCTCATATCCTGAAACTCATGCCCTGAATCTCATGCCCTGAATCTCATGCCCTGAAACTCCTGCACTGAAACACCTGCCCTGAATCTCCTGCCCTGAAAATCATGCCCTGAAACTCATGCCCTAAATCACATACCCTGAAACTCCTGCCCTGAAACTCATGCACTGAATCTCATGCTCTGAACCACATGCCCTAAAACTAATGCCCTGAATCATCTGCCCAGAAACTCATGCCCTGAATTACATGCCCTGAAACACCTGCCCTGAATCTCATGCCCTGAAACTCACGCCCTGAATCACATGCCCTGAAACTCCTGCCCTGAAACTCATGCCCTGAAACTCATGCCCTGAAACTCATGCCCTGAATCTCCTGTCCTGAAACTCATGCCCTGAATCTCATGCCCTGAATCTCATGCCCTGAAACGCCTGCACTGAAACACCTGCCCTGAATCTCCTGCCCTGAAAATGAAGCCCTGAATCTCATGCTCTAAAACTCGTGCACTGAATCTTATGCCCTCAATTAACTGCACTGAAACTCATGCCCTGAATCTCATGCCCTGAAACTCATGCCCTGAACCTCATGCCCTGAAACTCAAGCCCTGAATCTCATGCCCTGAAACTCTTGCCCTGAAACTCCTGCACTGAAACTCATGCCATGAATCTCATATCCTGAAACTCATGCCCTGAATCTCATGCCCTGAATCTCATGCCCTGAAACTCCTGCACTGAAACACCTGCCCTGAATCTCCTGCCCTGAAAATCATGCCCTGAAACTCAAGCCCTGAATCTCATGCACTGAAACTCATGCCCTAAATCTCATACCCTGAATCTCCTGCCCTGAAACTCATGCACTGAAACTCATGCCCTGAATCACATGCCCTAAAACTCCTGCCCTGAATCATCTGCCCAGATACTCATGCCCTGAATTACATGACCTGAAATTCCTGCCCTGAATCTCATGCCCTGAAACTCATGCCCTGAATCTCATGCCCTGAAACTCCTGCCCTCAAGCTCATGCGGTGAAACTCAAGCCCTGAATTTCATGCCTTGAAACTCCTGTCCTGAATCTCATGCCCTGAAACTCATGCCCTGAATCTCATGCCCTGAAACTCCTGCACTGAAACTCATGCCATGAATCTCATATCCTGAAACTCACGCCCTGAATTACATACCCTGAAACTCCTGCCTTGAAACTCATGCACTGAATCTCATGCCCTGATCCACATGCCCTAAAACTAATGCCCTGAATCATCTGCCCAGAAACTCATGCCCTGAATTACATGCCCTGAAATACCTGCCCTGAATCTCATGCCCTGAAACTCATGCCCTGAATCTCATGCCCTGAACCTCATGCCCTGAAACTCAAGCCCTGAATCTCATGCCCTGAACCTCATGCCCTGAAACTCAAGCCCTGAATCTCATGCCCTGAAACTCATGCCCTAAATCACATACCCTGAAACTCCTGCCCTGAAACTCATGCACTGAATCTCATGCTCTGAACCACATGCCCTAAAACTAATGCCCTGAATCATCTGCCCAGAAACTCATGCCCTGAATTACATGCCCTGAAACACCTGCCCTGAATCTCATGCCCTGAAACTCACGCCCTGAATCACATGCCCTGAAACTCCTGCCCTGAAACTCATGCCCTGAAACTCATGCCCTGAAACTCATGCCCTGAATCTCCTGTCCTGAAACTCATGCCCTGAATCTCATGCCCTGAATCTCATGCCCTGAAACGCCTGCACTGAAACACCTGCCCTGAATCTCCTGCCCTGAAAATGAAGCCCTGAATCTCATGCTCTAAAACTCGTGCACTGAATCTTATGCCCTCAATTAACTGCACTGAAACTCATGCCCTGAATCTCATGCCCTGAAACTCATGCCCTGAACCTCATGCCCTGAAACTCAAGCCCTGAATCTCATGCCCTGAAACTCTTGCCCTGAAACTCCTGCACTGAAACTCATGCCATGAATCTCATATCCTGAAACTCATGCCCTGAATCTCATGCCCTGAATCTCATGTCCTGAAACTCCTGCACTGAAACACCTGCCCTGAATCTCCTGCCCTGAAAATCATGCCCTGAAACTCAAGCCCTGAATCTCATGCACTGAAACTCATGCCCTAAATCTCATACCCTGAATCTCCTGCCCTGAAACTCATGCACTGAAACTCCTGCCCTGAATCATCTGCCCAGATACTCATGCCCTGAATTACATGACCTGAAATTCCTGCCCTGAATCTCATGCCCTGAAACTCATGCCCTGAATCTCATGCCCTGAAACTCCTGCCCTCAAGCTCATGCGGTGAAACTCAAGCCCTGAATTTCATGCCTTGAAACTCCTGTCCTGAATCTCATGCCCTGAAACTCATGCCCTGAATCTCATGCCCTGAAACTCCTGCACTGAAACTCATGCCATGAATCTCATATCCTGAAACTCACGCCCTGAATTACATACCCTGAAACTCCTGCCTTGAAACTCATGCACTGAATCTCATGCCCTGATCCACATGCCCTAAAACTAATGCCCTGAATCATCTGCCCAGAAACTCATGCCCTGAATTACATGCCCTGAAATACCTGCCCTGAATCTCATGCCCTGAAACTCATGCCCTGAATCTCATGCCCTGAACCTCATGCCCTGAAACTCAAGCCCTGAATCTCATGCCCTGAACCTCATGCCCTGAAACTCAAGCCCTGAATCTCATGCCCTGAAACTCATGCCCTAAATCACATACCCTGAAACTCCTGCCCTGAAACTCATGCACTGAATCTCATGCTCTGAACCACATGCCCTAAAACTAATGCCCTGAATCATCTGCCCAGAAACACATGCCCTGAATTACATGCCCTGAAACACCTGCCCTGAATCTCATGTCCTGAAACTCACGCCCTGAATCACATGCCCTGAAACTCCTGCCCTGAAACTCATGCCCTGAAACTCATGCCCTGAAACTCATGCCCTGAATCTCCTGTCCTGAAACTCATGCCCTGAATCTCATGCCCTGAATCTCATGCCCTGAAACGCCTGCACTGAAACACCTGCCCTGAATCTCCTGCCCTGAAAATGAAGCCCTGAATCTCATGCTCTAAAACTCGTGCACTGAATCTTATGCCCTCAATTAACTGCACTGAAACTCATGCCCTGAATCTCATGCCCTGAAACTCATGCCCTGAACCTCATGCCCTGAAACTCAAGCCCTGAATCTCATGCCCTGAAACTCTTGCCCTGAAACTCCTGCACTGAAACTCATGCCATGAATCTCATATCCTGAAACTCATGCCCTGAATCTCATGCCCTGAATCTCATGCCCTGAAACTCCTGCACTGAAACACCTGCCCTGAATCTCCTGCCCTGAAAATCATGCCCTGAAACTCAAGCCCTGAATCTCATACACTGAAACTCATGCCCTAAATCTCATACCCTGAATCTCCTGCCCTGAAACTCATGCACTGAAACTCATGCCCTGATCCACATGCCCTAAAACTAATGCCCTGAATCATCTGCCCAGAAACTCATGCCCTGAATTACATGCCCTGAAATACCTGCCCTGAATCTCATGCCCTGAAACTCATGCCCTGAATCTCATGCCCTGAACCTCATGCCCTGAAACTCAAGCCCTGAATCTCATGCCCTGAACCTCATGCCCTGAAACTCAAGCCCTGAATCTCATGCCCTGAAACTCATGCCCTGAACCTCATGCCCTGAAACTCAAGCCCTGAATCTCATGCCCTGAAACTCTTGCCCTGAAACTCCTGCACTGAAACTCATGCCATGAATCTCATATCCTGAAACTCATGCCCTGAATCTCATGCCCTGAATCTCATGTCCTGAAACTCCTGCACTGAAACACCTGCCCTGAATCTCCTGCCCTGAAAATCATGCCCTGAAACTCAAGCCCTGAATCTCATGCACTGAAACTCATGCCCTAAATCTCATACCCTGAATCTCCTGCCCTGAAACTCATGCACTGAAACTCATGCCCTGAATCACATGCCCTAAAACTCCTGCCCTGAATCATCTGCCCAGATACTCATGCCCTGAATTACATGACCTGAAATTCCTGCCCTGAATCTCATGCCCTGAAACTCATGCCCTGAATCTCATGCCCTGAAACTCCTGCCCTCAAGCTCATGCGGTGAAACTCAAGCCCTGAATTTCATGCCTTGAAACTCCTGTCCTGAATCTCATGCCCTGAAACTCATGCCCTGAATCTCATGCCCTGAAACTCCTGCACTGAAACTCATGCCATGAATCTCATATCCTGAAACTCACGCCCTGAATTACATACCCTGAAACTCCTGCCTTGAAACTCATGCACTGAATCTCATGCCCTGATCCACATGCCCTAAAACTAATGCCCTGAATCATCTGCCCAGAAACTCATGCCCTGAATTACATGCCCTGAAATACCTGCCCTGAATCTCATGCCCTGAAACTCATGCCCTGAATCTCATGCCCTGAACCTCATGCCCTGAAACTCAAGCCCTGAATCTCATGCCCTGAACCTCATGCCCTGAAACTCAAGCCCTGAATCTCATGCCCTGAAACTCATGCCCTAAATCACATACCCTGAAACTCCTGCCCTGAAACTCATGCACTGAATCTCATGCTCTGAACCACATGCCCTAAAACTAATGCCCTGAATCATCTGCCCAGAAACTCATGCCCTGAATTACATGCCCTGAAACACCTGCCCTGAATCTCATGCCCTGAAACTCACGCCCTGAATCACATGCCCTGAAACTCCTGCCCTGAAACTCATGCCCTGAAATTCATGCCCTGAAACTCATGCCCTGAATCTCCTGTCCTGAAACTCATGCCCTGAATCTCATGCCCTGAATCTCATGCCCTGAAACGCCTGCACTGAAACACCTGCCCTGAATCTCCTGCCCTGAAAATGAGGCCCTGAATCTCATGCTCTAAAACTCGTGCACTGAATCTTATGCCCTCAATTAACTGCACTGAAACTCATGCCCTGAATCTCATGCCCTGAAACTCATGCCCTGAACCTCATGCCCTGAAACTCAAGCCCTGAATCTCATGCCCTGAAACTCTTGCCCTGAAACTCCTGCACTGAAACTCATGCCATGAATCTCATATCCTGAAACTCATGCCCTGAATCTCATGCCCTGAATCTCATGCCCTGAAACTCCTGCACTGAAAAACCTGCCCTGAATCTCCTGCCCTGAAAATCATGCCCTGAAACTCAAGCCCTGAATCTCATGCACTGAAACTCATGCCCTAAATCTCATACCCTGAATCTCCTGCCCAGAAACTCATGCACTGAAACTCATGCCCTGAATCACATGCCCTAAAACTCCTGCCCTGAATCATCTGCCCAGATACTCATGCCCTGAATTACATGACCTGAAATTCCTGCCCTGAATCTGATGCCCTGAAACTCATGCCCTGAATCTCATGCCCTGAAACTCCTGCCCTCAAGCTCATGCGGTGAAACTCAAGCCCTGAATTTCATGCCTTGAAACTCCTGTCCTGAATCTCATGCCCTGAAACTCATGCCCTGAATCTCATGCCCTGAAACTCCTGCACTGAAACTCATGCCATGAATCTCATATCCTGAAACTCACGCCCTGAATTACATACCCTGAAACCCCTGCCTTGAAACGCATGCCCTGAAAATCATTCCCTGAATCTCCTGTCCTAAAACTCATGCCCTGAATCTCATGCCCTCAAGTTCCTGCACTGAAACTCATGCCCTGAATCTCATGCCCTGGACCTCATGCCCTGAAACTCAAGCCCTGAATCTCATGCCCTGAAACTCATGCCCTAAATCACATACCCTGAAACTCCTGCCCTGAAACTCATGCACTGAATCTAATGCCCTGATCCACATGCCCTAAAACTAATGCCCTGAATCATCTGCCCAGAAACTCATGCCCTGAATTACATGCCCTGAAATACCTGCCCTGAATCTCATGCCCTGAAACTCATGCCCTGAATCTCATGCCCTGAAACTCCTGCCCTCAAACTCATGCACTGAAACTCATGCCCTGAATCTCATGCCTTGAAACTCCTGCCCTCAAATTCATGCACTGAAACTCATGCCCTGAATCTCATGCCCTGAAACACCTGCACTGAATCTCATGCCCTGAAACTCATGCCCTGAATCTCATGCCCTGAATCTCGTGCCCTGAAACTCCTGCACTGAAACACCTGCCCTGAATCTCCTGCCCTGAAACTGAAGCCCTGAATCTCATGCTCTAAAACTCGTGCACTGAATCTCATGCCCTCAATTAACTGCACTGAAACTCATGCCCTGAATCTCATGCCCTGAAACTCCTGCACTGAAACTCATGCACTGAAACTCATGCCCTGAATCACATGCCCTAAAACTCCTGCCCTGAATCATCTGCCCAGAAACTCATGCCCTGAATTACATGCCCTGAATCTCATGCCCTGAAACTCACGCCCTGAATCTCATGCCCTGAAACTCCTGCACTGAAACTCATGCCATGAATCTAATATCCTGAAACTCACGCCCTGAATTACATGCCCTGAAACTCCTGCCCTGAAACTCATGCCCTGAATCTCATGCCCTGAATCTCATGCTTTGAAACTCGTGCACTGAATCACATGACCTCAAGTTCCTGCACTGAAACTCATGCCCTGAATCTCATGTCCTGAAACTCCTGCCCTGAATCACCTACCCTGAAACTCATGCCCTGAATCTCATGCCCTGAAACTCCTGCCCTGAAACTCATGCCCTGAAACTCATGCCCTGAAACTCCTGTCCTGAAACTCATGCCCTGAATCTCATGCACTGAATCTCATGCCCTGAAACTCAAGCCCTGAATCTCATGCCCTGAAACTCATGCCCTAATTCACATACCCTGAAACTCCTGCCCTGAAACTCATGCACTCAAACTCATGCCCTGAATCACATGCCCTAAAACTCCTGCCCTGAAACTCATGCCCTGAATCACATACCCTGAAACTACTGCCCTGAAACTGATGCACTGAAACTCATGCCCTGAATCACATGCACTAAAATTCCTGCCCTGAATCATCTGCCCAGAAACTCATGCCCTGAATTACATGCCCTGAAATACCTGCCCTGAATCTCATGCCCTGAAACTCATGCCCTGAATCTCATGCCCTGAATCTCATGCTCTGAAACTCGTGCACTGAATCTCATGCCCTCAAGTTCCTGCACTGAAACTCATGACCTGAATCTCATGCCCTGAAACTCATGCCCTGAACCTCATGCCCTGAAACTCATGCTCTGAAACTCGTGCACTGAGTCTCATGCCCTCAAGTTCCTGCACTGAAACTCATGCCCTGAATCTCATGCCCTGAAACTCATGCCCTGAACCTCATTCCCTGAAACTCAAGCCCTGAATCTCATGCCCTGAAACTCATGCCCTAAATCACATACCCTGAAACTCCTGCCCTGAAACTCATGCACTGAAACTCATGCCCTGAATCACATGCCCTAAAACTCATGCCCTGAATCATCTGCCCAGAAACTCATGCCCTGAATTACATGTCCTGAAATACCTGCCCTGAATCTCATGCCCTGAAACTCATGCCCTGAATCTCATGCCCTGAAACTCCTGCACTGAAACTCATGCCATGAATCTCATATCCTGAAACTCACGCCCTGAATTACATGCCCTGAAACTCCTGCCCTGAAACTCATGCCCTGAAACTCATGCCCTGAAACTCATGCCCTGAATCTCCTGTCCTAAAACTCATGCCCTGAATCTCATGTCCTGAATCTCATGCCCTGAAACTCCTGCACTGAAACACCTGCCCTGAATCTCCTGCCCTGAAACTCATGCCCTGAATCTCATGCCCTGAATCTCATGCTTTGAAACTCGTGCACTGAATCTCATGACCTCAAGTTCCGGCACTGAAACTCATGCCCTGAATCTCATGTCCTGAAACTCCTGCCCTGAATCACCTACCCTGAAACTCATGCCCTGAATCTCATGCCCTGAAACTCCTGCCCTGAAACTCATGCCCTGAAACTCATGCCCTGAAACTCCTGTCCTGAAACTCATGCCCTGAATCTCATGCCCTGAATCTCATGCCCTGAAACTCAAGCCCTGAATCTCATGCCCTGAAACTCATGCCCTAATTCACATAACCTGAAACTCCTGCCCTGAAACTCATGCACTCAAACTCATGCCCTGAATCACATGCCCTAAAACTCCTGCCCTGAAACTCATGCCCTGAATCTCATGCCCTGAAACTCATGCCCTAAATCACATACCCTGAAACTACTGCCCTGAAACTCATGCACTGAAACTCATGCCCTGAATCACATGCACTAAAATTCCTGCCCTGAATCATCTGCCCAGAAACTCATGCCCTGAATTACATGCCCTGAATCTCATGCTCTGAAACTCGTGCACTGAATCTCATGCCCTCAAGTTCCTGCACTGAAACTCATGACCTGAATCTCATGCCCTGAAACTCATGCCCTGAACCTCATGCCCTGAAACTCATGCTCTGAAACTCGTGCACTGAGTCTCATGCCCTCAAGTTCCTGCACTGAAACTCATGCCCTGAATCTCATGCCCTGAAACTCATGCCCTGAACCTCATTCCCTGAAACTCAAGCCCTGAATCTCATGCCCTGAAACTCATGCCCTAAATCACATACCCTGAAACTCCTGCCCTGAAACTCATGCACTGAAACTCATGCCCTGAATCACATGCCCTAAAACTCATGCCCTGAATCATCTGCCCAGAAAGTCATGCCCTGAATTACATGCCCTGATATACCTGCCCTGAATCTCATGCCCTGAAACTCATGCCCTGAATCTCATGCCCTGAAACTCCTGCACTGAAACTCATGCCATGAATCTCATATCCTGAAACTCACGCCCTGAATTACATGCCCTGAAACTCCTGCCCTGAAACTCATGCCCTGAAACTCATGCCCTGAAACTCATGCCCTGAGTCTCCTGTCCTAAAACTCATGCCCTGAATCTCATGTCCTGAATCTCATGCCCTGAAACTCCTGCACTGAAACACCTGCCCTGAATCTCCTGCCCTGAAACTCATGCCCTGAATCTCACGCTCTGAAACTCGTGCACTGAATCTCATGACCTCAAGTTACTGCACTGAAACTCATGCCCTGAATCTCATGTCCTGAAACTCCTGCACTGAAACACCTGCCCTGAATCTCCTGCCTTGAAAATCATGACCTGAATCTCATGCCCTGAATCTCATGCTCTGAAACTCGTGCACTGAATCTCATGCCCTCAAGTTCCTGCACTGAAACTCAAGCCCTGAATCTCATGCCCTGAAACTCATGCCCTGAACCTCATGCCCTGAAACTCAAGCCCTGAATCTCATGCCCTGAAACTCATGCCCTAAATCACATACCCTGAAACTCCTGCCCTGAATCATCTGCCCAGAAACTCATGCCCTGAATTACATGCCCTGAAATACCTGCCCTGAATCTCATGCCCTGAAACTCATGCCCTGAATCTCATGCCCTGAAACTCCTGCCCTCAAACTCATGCACTGAAACTCATGCCCTGAATCTCATGCCTTGAAACTCCTGCCCTCAAACTCATGCACTGAAACTCATGCCCTGAATCTCATATCCTGAAACTCACGCCTTGAATCACATGCCCTGAAACTCCTGCCCTGAAACTCATGCCCTGAAACTCATGCCCTGAAACTCATGCCCTGAATCTCATGCCCTGAATCTCGTGCCCTGAAACTCCTGCACTGAAACACCTGCCCTGAATCTCCTGCCCTGAAAATGAAGCCCTGAATCTCATGCCCTGAATCTCATGCCTTGAAACTCATGCCCTGAAACTCATGCCCTGAATCTCCTGTCCTGAAACTCATGCCCTGAAACTCATGCCCTGAATCTCCTGTCCTGAAACTCATGCCCTGAATCTCATGCCCTGAATCTCATGCCCTGAAACTCCTGCACTGAAACACCTGCCCTGAATCTCCTGCCCTGAAAATCATGCCCTGAATCTCATGCCGTGAATCTCAAGCCCTGAATCTCATGCCCTGAAACTCATGCCCTACATCACATACCCAGAAACTCCTGCCCTGAAACTCATGCACTGAAACTCATGCCCTGAAACTCATGCACTGAAACTCATGCCCTGAATCACATGCCCTAAAACTCATGCCCTGAATCATCTGCCCAGAAACTCATGCCCTGAATTACATGCCCTGAAACACCTGCCCTGAATCTCATGCCCTGAAACTCATGCCCTTAATCTCATGGCCTGAAACTCCTGCCCTCAAACTCATGCACTGAAACTCATGCCCTGAATCTCATGCCTTGAAACTCCTGCCCTCAAACTCATGCACTGAAACTCATGCCCTGAATCTCATGCCCTGAAACACCTGCACTGAAACTCATGCCATGAATCTCATATCCTGAAACACACGCCTTGAATCACATGCCCTGAAACTCCTGCCCTGAAACTCATGCCCTGAAACTCATGCCCTGAAACTCATGCCCTGAATCTCATGCACTGAATCTCGTGCCCTGAAACTCCTGCACTGAAACACCTGCCCTGAATCTCCTGCCCTGAAAATGAAGCCCTGAATCTCATGCCCTGAATCTCATGCCCTGAAACTCATGCCCTGAAACTCATGCCCTGAATCTCCTGTCCTGAAACTCATGCCCTGAATCTCATGCCCTGAATCTCATGCCCTGAAACTCCTGCACTGAAACACCTGCCCTGAATCTCCTGCACTGAAAATCATGCCCTGAATATCATGCCCTGAATCTCATGCTCTGAAACTCATGCCCTGAATCTCATGCCCTGAATCTCCTGCACTGAAACTCATGCCATGAATCTCATATCCTGAAACTCATGCCCTGAATCTCATGCCCTGAATCTCATGTTCAGAAACTCCTGCACTGAAACACCTGCCCTGAATCTCCTGCCCTGAAAATCATGCCCTGAAACTCAAGCCCTGAATCTCCTGCCCTGAAACTCATGCACTGAAACTCATGCCCTGAATCACATGCCCTAAAACTCCTGCCCTGAATCATCTGCCCAGAAACTCATGCCCTGAATTACATGCCCTGAAATTCCTGCCTTGAATCTCATGCCCTGAAACTCCTGCCCTCAAACTCATGCAGTGAAACTCAAGCCCTGAATTACATACCCTGAAACTCCTGCCTTGAAACGCATGCCCTGAAACTCATTCCCTGAATCTCCTTTCCTAAAACTCATGCCCTGAATCTCATGCCCTGAATCTCATGCCCTGAAATTCCTGCACTGAAACTCATGCCCTGAATCTCATGCCCTGAATCTCATGCTCTGAAACTCGTGCACTGAATCTCATGCCCTCAAGTTCCTGCACTGAAACTCATGCCCTGAACCTCATGCCCTGAAACTCAAGCCCTGAATCTCATGCCCTGAAACTCATGCCCTAAATCACATACCCTGAAACTCCTGCCCTGAAACTCATGCACTGAATCTCATGCCCTGAACCACATGCCCTAAAACTAATGCCCTGAATCATCTGCCCAGAAACTCATGCCCTGAATTACATGCCCTGAAACACCTGCACTGAATCTCATGCCCTGAAACTCACGCCCTGAATCACATGCCCTGAAACTCCTGCCCTGAAACTCATGCCCTGAAACTCATGCCCTGAAACTCATGCCCTGAATCTCCTGTCCTGAAACTCATGCCCTGAATCTCATGCCCTGAATCTCCTGCCCTGAAAATGAAGCCCTGAATCTCATGCTCCAAAACTCGTGCACTGAATCTTATGCCCTCAATTAACTGCACTGAAACTCATGCCCTGAATCTCATGCCCTGAAACTCATGCCCTGAACCTCATGCCCTGAAACTCAAGCCCTGAATCTCATGCCCTGAAACTCTTGCCCTAAATCACATACCCTGAAACTCCTGCCCTGAAACTCATGCACTGAAACTCATGCCCTGAATCACATGCCCTAAAATTCCTGCCCTGAATCATCTGCCCAGAAACTCATGCCCTGAATTACATGCCCTGAAATACCTGCCCTGAATCTCATGCCCTGAAATTCATGCCCTGAATCTCATGCCCTGAAACTCCTGCACTGAAACTCATGCCCTGAAACTCATGCCCTGAATCACATGCCCTAAAATTCCTGCCCCGAATCAGCTGCCCAGAAACTCATGCCCTGAATTACATGCCCTGAAATATCTGCCCTGAATCTCATGCACTGAAACTCACGCCCTGAATTACATGCCCTGAAACTCCTGCCCTCAAACTCATGCACTGAAACTCATGCCCTGAATCTCATGCCTTGAAACTCCTGCCCTCAAACTTATGCACTGAAACTCATGCCCTGAATCTCCTGCACTGAAACTCATGCCATGAATCTCATATCCTGAAACTCATGCCCTGAATCTCATGCCCTGAAACTCCTGCACTGAAACACCTGCCCTGAATCTCCTGCCCTGAAAATCATGCCCTGAAACTCAAGCCCTGAATCTCATGCACTGAAACTCATGCCCTAAATCTCATACCCTGAATCTCCTGCCCTGAATCTCATGCCCTGAAACTCATGCCCTGAACCTCATGCCCTGAAACTCAAGCCCTGAATTTCATGCCTTGAATCTCCTGTCCTGAATCTCATGCCCTG
>NW_027276457.1:0-39307 GCF_030028105.1 Mobula birostris | reverse complement strand
CATGCCATGAATCTCATATCCTGAAACTCACGCCCTGAATCACATGCCCTGAAACTCCTGCCCTGAAACTCATGCCCTGAAACTCATGCCCTGAATTTCCTGTCCTGAAACTCATGCCCTGAATCTCATGCCCTGAATCTCATGCCCTGAAACTCCTGCACTGAAACTCATGCCCTGAATCTCATGTCCTGAAACTCCTGCACTGAAACACCTGCCCTGAATCTCCTGCCTTGAAAATCATGACCTGAATCTCATGCCCTGAATCTCATGCTCTGAAACTCGTGCACTGAATCTCATGCCCTCAAGTTCCTGCACTGAAACTCAAGCCCTGAATCTCATGCCCTGAAACTCATGCCCTGAACCTCATGCCCTGAAACTCAAGCCCTGAATCTCATGCCCTGAAACTCATGCCCTAAATCACATACCGTGAACCTCCTGCCCTGAAACTCATGCACTGAAACTCATGCCCTGAATCACATGCCCTAAAACTCATGCCCTGAATCATCTGCCCAGAAACTCATGCCCTGAATTACATGCCCTGAAATACCTGCCCTGAATCTCATGCCCTGAAACTCATGCCCTGAATCTCATGCCCTGAAACTCCTGCCCTCAAACTCATACACTGAAACTCATGCCCTGAATCTCATGCCTTGAAACTCCTGCCCTCAAACTCATGCACTGAAACTCATGCCCTGAATCTCATGCCCTGAAACACCTGCACTGAAACTCATGCCATGAATCTCATATCCTGAAACTCACGCCTTGAATCACATGCCCTGAAACTCCTGCCCTGAAACTCATGCCCTGAAACTCATGCCCTGAAACTCATGCCCGGAATCTCTTGCCCTGAATCTCGTGCCATGAAACTCCTGCACTGAAACACCTGCCCTGAATCTCCTGCCCTGAAAATGAAGCCCTGAATCTCATGCCCTGAATCTCATGCTCTGAAACTCATGCCCTGAAACTCATGCCCTGAATCTCCTGTCCTGAAACTCATGCCCTGAATCTCATGCCCTGAATCTCATGCCCTGAAACTCCTGCACTGAAACACCTGCCCTGAATCTCCTGCCCTGAAAATCATGCCCTGAATCTCATGCCCTGAATCTCATGCTCTGAAACTCATGCCCTGAATCTCAAGCCCTGAATCTCATGCCCTGAAACTCATGCCCCACATCACATACCCTGAAACTCCTGCCCTGAAACTCATGCACTGAAACTCATGCCCTGAATCACATGCCCTAAAACTCATGCCCTGAATCATCTGCCCAGAAACTCATGCCCTCAATTACATGCCCTGAAATACCTGCCCTGAATCTCATGCTCTGAAACTCATGCCCTAAATCTCATACCCTGAAACTCCTGCCCTGAAACTCATGCACTCAAACTCGTGCCCTGAATCACATGCCCTAAAACTCCTGCCCTGAATCTCATGCCCTGAAACTCAAGCCCTGAATCTCATGCCCTGAAACTCATACCCTAAATCACATACCCTGAAACTACTGCCCTGAAACTCATGCACTGAATCTCATGCCCTGAATCACATGCCCTAAAATTCCTGCCCTGAATCATCTGCCCAGAAACTCATGCCCTGAATTACATGCCCTGAAACACATGCCCTAAAATTCCTGCCCTGAATCATCTGCCCAGAAACTCATGCCCTGAATTACATGCCCTGAAATACCTGCCCTGAATCTCATGCCCTGAAACTCATGCCCTGAATCTCATGCCCTGAATCTCATGCCCTGAAACTCCTGCACTGAAACACCAGCCCTGAATCTCCTGCCTTAAAAATCATGCCCTGAATCTCATGCCCTGAATCTCATGCTCTGAAACTCGTGCACTGAATCTCATGCCCTCAAGTTCCTGCACTGAAACTCATGCCCTGAATCTCATGCCCTGAAACTCATGCCCTGAACCTCATTCCCTGAAACTCAAGCCCTGAATCTCATGCCCTGAAACTCATGCCCTAAATCACATACCCTGAAACTCCTGCCCTGAAACTCATGCACTGAAACTCATGCCCTGAATCACATGCCCTAAAACTCATGCCCTGAATCATCTGCCCAGAAACTCATGCCCTGAATTACATGCCCTGAAATACATGCCCTGAATCTCATGCCCTGAAACTCATGCCCTGAATCTCATGCCCTGAAACTCCTGCACTGAAACTCATGCCATGAATCTCATATCCTGAAACTCAGGCCCTGAATTACATGCCCTGAAACTCCTGCCCTGAAACTCATGCCCTGAAACTCATGCCCTGAAACTCATGCCCTGAATCTCCTGTCCTAAAACTCATGCCCTGAATCTCATGTCCTGAATCTCATGCCCTGAAACTCCTGCACTGAAACACCTGCCCTGAATCTCATGCCCTGAAACTCATGCCCTGAATCTCATGCCCTGAATCTCACGCTCTAAAACTCGTGCACTGAATCTCATGACCACAAGTTACTGCACTGAAACTCATGCCCTGAATCTCATGTCCTGAAACTCCTGCACTGAAACACCTGCCCTGAATCTCCTGCCTTGAAAATCATGACCTGAATCTCATGCCCTGAATCTCATGCTCTGAAACTCGTGCACTGAATCTCATGCCCTCAAGTTCCTGCACTGAAACTCAAGCCCTGAATCTCATGCCCTGAAACTCATGCCCTGAACCTCATGCCCTGAAACTCAAGCCCTGAATCTCATGCCCTGAAACTCGTGCACTGAATCTCATGCCCTCAAGTTCCTGCACTGAAACTCAAGCCCTGAATCATCTGCCCAGAAACTCATGCCCTGAATTACATGCCCTGAAATACCTGCCCTGAATCTCATGCCCTGAAACTCATGCCCTGAATCTCATGCCCAGAAACTCCTGCCCTCAAACTCATGCACTGAAACTCATGCCCTGAATATCATGCCTTGAAACTCCTGCCCTCAAACTCATGCACTGAAACTCATGCCCTGAATCTCATGCCCTGAAACACCTGCACTGAAACTCATGCCATGAATCTCATATCCTGAAACTCACGCCTTGAATCACATGCCCTGAAACTCCTGCCCTGAAACTCATGCCCTGAAACTCATGCCCTGAAACTCATGCCCTGAATCTCATGCCCTGAATCTCGTGCCCTGAAACTCCTGCACTGAAACACCTGCCCTGAATCTGCTGCCCTGAAAATGAAGCCCTGAATCTCATGCCCTGAATCTCATGCCCTGAAACTCATGCCCTGAAACTCATGCCCTGAATCTCCTGTCCTGAAACTCATGCCCTGAATCTCATGCCCTGAATCTCATGCCCTGAAACTCCTGCACTGAAACACCTGCCCTGAATCTCCTGCCCTGAAAATCATGCCCTGAATCTCATGCCCTGAATCTCATGCTCTGAAACTCATGCCCTGAATCTCAAGCCCTGAATCTCATGCCCTGAAACTCATGCCCTACATCACATACCCTGAAACTCCTGCCCTGAAACTCATGCACTGAAACTCATGCCCTGAATCACATGCCCTAAAACTCATGCCCTGAATCATCTGCCCAGAAACTCATGCCCTGAGTTACATGCCCTGAAATACCTGCCCTGAATCTCATGCCCTGAAACTCATGCCCTTAATCTCATGCCCTGAAACTCCTGCCCTCAAACTCATGCACTGAAACTCATGCCCTGAATCTCATGCCTTGAAACTCCTGCCCTCAAACTCATGCACTGAAACTCATGCCCTGAATCTCCTGCCCTGAAACTCATGCCCTGAAACTCATGCCCTGAAACTCATGCCCTGAAACTCATGCCCTGAATCTCATGCCCTGAATCTCGTGCCCTGAAACTCCTGCACTGAAACACCTGCCCTGAATCTCCTGCCCTGAAAATGAAGCCCTGAATCTCATGCCCTGAATCTCATGCCCTGAAACTCATGCCCTGAAACTCATGCCCTGAATCTCCTGTCCTGAAACTCATGCACTGAATCTCATGCCCTGAATCTCATGCCCTGAAACTCCTGCACTGAAACACCTGCCCTGAATCTCCTGCCCTGAAAATCATGCCCTGAATCTCATGCCCTGAATCTCATGCTCTGAAACTCATGCCCTGAATCTCATGCCCTGAAACTCCTGCACTGAAACTCATGCCATGAATCTCATATCCTGAAACTCACGCCCTGAATCACATGCCCTGAAACTCCTGCCCTGAAACTCATGCCCTGAAACTCATGCCCTGAATTTCCTGTCCTGAAACTCATGCCCTGAATCTCATGCCCTGAATCTCATGCCCTGAAACTCCTGCACTGAAACTCATGCCCTGAATCTCATGCCCTGAATCTCACGCTCTGAAACTCGTGCACTGAATCTCATGACCTCAAGTTACTGCACTGAAACTCATGCCCTGAATCTCATGTCCTGAAACTCCTGCACTGAAACACCTGCCCTGAATCTCCTGCCTTGAAAATCATGACCTGAATCTCATGCCCTGAATCTCATGCTCTGAAACTCGTGCACTGAATCTCATGCCCTCAAGTTCCTGCACTGAAACTCAAGCCCTGAATCTCATGCCCTGAAACTCATGCCCTGAACCTCATGCCCTGAAACTCAAGCCCTGAATCTCATGCCCTGAAACTCATGCCCTAAATCACATACCCTGAAACTCCTGCCCTGAAACTCATGCACTGAAACTCATGCCCTGAATCACATGCCCTAAAACTCATGCCCTGAATCATCTGCCCAGAAACTCATGCCCTGAATTACATGCCCTGAAATACCTGCCCTGAATCTCATGCCCTGAAACTCATGCCCTGAATCTCATGCCCTGAAACTCCTGCCCTCAAACTCATGCACTGAAACTCATGCCCTGAATGTCATGCCTTGAAACTCATGCCCTGAATCTCATGCCCTGAAACTCCTGCCCTCAAACTCATGCACTGAAACTCATGCCCTGAATCTCATGCCTTGAAGCTCCTGCCCTCAAACTCATGCACTGAAACTCATGCCCTGAATCTCATGCCCTGAAACACCTGCACTGAAACTCATGCCATGAATCTCATATCCTGAAACTCACGCCTTGAATCACATGCCCTGAAACTCCTGCCCTGAAACTCATGCCCTGAAACTCATGCCCTGAATCTCATGCCCTGAATCTCGTGCCCTGAAACTCCTGCACTGAAACACCTGCCCTGAATCTCCTGCCCTGAAAATGAAGCCCTGAATCTCATGCCCTGAATCTCGTGCCCTGAAACTCATGCCCTGAAACTCATGCTTGAATCTCCTGTCCTGAAACTCATGCCCTGAATCTCATGCCCTGAATCTCATGCCCTGAAACTCCTGCACTGAAACACCTGCCCTGAATCTCCTGCCCTGAAAATCATGCCCTGAATCTCATGCCCTGAATCTCATGCTCTGAAACTCATGCCCTGAATCTCAAGCCCTGAATCTCATGCCCTGAAACTCATGCCCCACATCACATACCCTGAAACTCCTGCCCTGAAACTCATGCACTGAAACTCATGCCCTGAATCACATGCCCTAAAACTCATGCCCTGAATCATCTGCCCAGAAACTCATGCCCTCAATTACATGCCCTGAAATACCTGCCCTGGATCTCATGCCCTGAAACTCATGCCCTGAATCTCATGCCCTGAAACTCCTGCCCTCAAACTCATGCACTGAAACTCATGCCCTGAATCTCATGCCTTGAAACTCCTGCCCTCAAACTCATGCACTGAAACTCATGCCCTGAATCTCATGCCCTGAAACACCTGCACTGAAACTCATGCCATGAATCTCATATCCTGAAGCTCACGCCTTGAATCACATGCCCTGAAACTCCTGCCCTGAAACTCATGCCCTGAAACTCATGCCCTGAAACTCATGCCCTGAATCTCATGCCCTGAATCTCGTGCCCTGAAACTCCTGCACTGAAACACCTGCCCTGAATCTCCTGCCCTGAAAATGAAGCCCAGAATCTCATGCCCTGAATCTCGTGCCCTGAAACTCATGCCCTGAAACTCATGCCCTGAATCTCCTGTCCTGAAACTCATGCCCTGAATCTCATGCCCTGAATCTCATGCCCTGAAACTCCTGCACTGAAACACCTGCCCTGAATCTCCTGCCCGAAAAATCATGCCCTGAATCTCATGCCCTGAATCTCATGCTCTGAAACTCATGCCCTGAATCTCATCCGCTCAAGTTCCTGCACTGAAACTCATGCCCTGAATCTCATGACCTGAAACTCATGCCCTGAACCTCATGCCCTGAAACTCAAGCCCTGAATCTCATGCCCTGAAACTCCTGCACTGAAACTCATGCCATGAATCTCATATCCTGAAACTCACGCCCTGAATCACATGCCCTGAAACTCCTGCCCTGAAACTCATGCCCTGAAACTCATGCCCTGAATTTCCTGTCCTGAAACTCATGCCCTGAATCTCATGCCCTGAATCTCATGCCCTGAAACTCCTGCACTGAAACTCATGCCCTGAATCTCATGTCCTGAAACTCCTGCACTGAAACACCTGCCCTGAATCTCCTGCCTTGAAAATCATGACCTGAATCTCATGCCCTGAATCTCATGCTCTGAAACTCGTGCACTGAATCTCATGCCCTCAAGTTCCTGCACTGAAACTCAAGCCCTGAATCTCATGCCCTGAAACTCATGCCCTGAACCTCATGCCCTGAAACTCAAGCCCTGAATCTCATGCCCTGAAACTCATGCCCTAAATCACATACCGTGAACCTCCTGCCCTGAAACTCATGCACTGAAACTCATGCCCTGAATCACATGCCCTAAAACTCATGCCCTGAATCATCTGCCCAGAAACTCATGCCCTGAATTACATGCCCTGAAATACCTGCCCTGAATCTCATGCCCTGAAACTCATGCCCTGAATCTCATGCCCTGAAACTCCTGCCCTCAAACTCATACACTGAAACTCATGCCCTGAATCTCATGCCTTGAAACTCCTGCCCTCAAACTCATGCACTGAAACTCATGCCCTGAATCTCATGCCCTGAAACACCTGCACTGAAACTCATGCCATGAATCTCATATCCTGAAACTCACGCCTTGAATCACATGCCCTGAAACTCCTGCCCTGAAACTCATGCCCTGAAACTCATGCCCTGAAACTCATGCCCGGAATCTCTTGCCCTGAATCTCGTGCCATGAAACTCCTGCACTGAAACACCTGCCCTGAATCTCCTGCCCTGAAAATGAAGCCCTGAATCTCATGCCCTGAATCTCATGCTCTGAAACTCATGCCCTGAAACTCATGCCCTGAATCTCCTGTCCTGAAACTCATGCCCTGAATCTCATGCCCTGAATCTCATGCCCTGAAACTCCTGCACTGAAACACCTGCCCTGAATCTCCTGCCCTGAAAATCATGCCCTGAATCTCATGCCCTGAATCTCATGCTCTGAAACTCATGCCCTGAATCTCAAGCCCTGAATCTCATGCCCTGAAACTCATGCCCCACATCACATACCCTGAAACTCCTGCCCTGAAACTCATGCACTGAAACTCATGCCCTGAATCACATGCCCTAAAACTCATGCCCTGAATCATCTGCCCAGAAACTCATGCCCTCAATTACATGCCCTGAAATACCTGCCCTGAATCTCATGCTCTGAAACTCATGCCCTAAATCTCATACCCTGAAACTCCTGCCCTGAAACTCATGCACTCAAACTCGTGCCCTGAATCACATGCCCTAAAACTCCTGCCCTGAATCTCATGCCCTGAAACTCAAGCCCTGAATCTCATGCCCTGAAACTCATACCCTAAATCACATACCCTGAAACTACTGCCCTGAAACTCATGCACTGAATCTCATGCCCTGAATCACATGCCCTAAAATTCCTGCCCTGAATCATCTGCCCAGAAACTCATGCCCTGAATTACATGCCCTGAAACACATGCCCTAAAATTCCTGCCCTGAATCATCTGCCCAGAAACTCATGCCCTGAATTACATGCCCTGAAATACCTGCCCTGAATCTCATGCCCTGAAACTCATGCCCTGAATCTCATGCCCTGAATCTCATGCCCTGAAACTCCTGCACTGAAACACCAGCCCTGAATCTCCTGCCTTAAAAATCATGCCCTGAATCTCATGCCCTGAATCTCATGCTCTGAAACTCGTGCACTGAATCTCATGCCCTCAAGTTCCTGCACTGAAACTCATGCCCTGAATCTCATGCCCTGAAACTCATGCCCTGAACCTCATTCCCTGAAACTCAAGCCCTGAATCTCATGCCCTGAAACTCATGCCCTAAATCACATACCCTGAAACTCCTGCCCTGAAACTCATGCACTGAAACTCATGCCCTGAATCACATGCCCTAAAACTCATGCCCTGAATCATCTGCCCAGAAACTCATGCCCTGAATTACATGCCCTGAAATACATGCCCTGAATCTCATGCCCTGAAACTCATGCCCTGAATCTCATGCCCTGAAACTCCTGCACTGAAACTCATGCCATGAATCTCATATCCTGAAACTCAGGCCCTGAATTACATGCCCTGAAACTCCTGCCCTGAAACTCATGCCCTGAAACTCATGCCCTGAAACTCATGCCCTGAATCTCCTGTCCTAAAACTCATGCCCTGAATCTCATGTCCTGAATCTCATGCCCTGAAACTCCTGCACTGAAACACCTGCCCTGAATCTCATGCCCTGAAACTCATGCCCTGAATCTCATGCCCTGAATCTCACGCTCTAAAACTCGTGCACTGAATCTCATGACCACAAGTTACTGCACTGAAACTCATGCCCTGAATCTCATGTCCTGAAACTCCTGCACTGAAACACCTGCCCTGAATCTCCTGCCTTGAAAATCATGACCTGAATCTCATGCCCTGAATCTCATGCTCTGAAACTCGTGCACTGAATCTCATGCCCTCAAGTTCCTGCACTGAAACTCAAGCCCTGAATCTCATGCCCTGAAACTCATGCCCTGAACCTCATGCCCTGAAACTCAAGCCCTGAATCTCATGCCCTGAAACTCGTGCACTGAATCTCATGCCCTCAAGTTCCTGCACTGAAACTCAAGCCCTGAATCATCTGCCCAGAAACTCATGCCCTGAATTACATGCCCTGAAATACCTGCCCTGAATCTCATGCCCTGAAACTCATGCCCTGAATCTCATGCCCAGAAACTCCTGCCCTCAAACTCATGCACTGAAACTCATGCCCTGAATATCATGCCTTGAAACTCCTGCCCTCAAACTCATGCACTGAAACTCATGCCCTGAATCTCATGCCCTGAAACACCTGCACTGAAACTCATGCCATGAATCTCATATCCTGAAACTCACGCCTTGAATCACATGCCCTGAAACTCCTGCCCTGAAACTCATGCCCTGAAACTCATGCCCTGAAACTCATGCCCTGAATCTCATGCCCTGAATCTCGTGCCCTGAAACTCCTGCACTGAAACACCTGCCCTGAATCTGCTGCCCTGAAAATGAAGCCCTGAATCTCATGCCCTGAATCTCATGCCCTGAAACTCATGCCCTGAAACTCATGCCCTGAATCTCCTGTCCTGAAACTCATGCCCTGAATCTCATGCCCTGAATCTCATGCCCTGAAACTCCTGCACTGAAACACCTGCCCTGAATCTCCTGCCCTGAAAATCATGCCCTGAATCTCATGCCCTGAATCTCATGCTCTGAAACTCATGCCCTGAATCTCAAGCCCTGAATCTCATGCCCTGAAACTCATGCCCTACATCACATACCCTGAAACTCCTGCCCTGAAACTCATGCACTGAAACTCATGCCCTGAATCACATGCCCTAAAACTCATGCCCTGAATCATCTGCCCAGAAACTCATGCCCTGAGTTACATGCCCTGAAATACCTGCCCTGAATCTCATGCCCTGAAACTCATGCCCTTAATCTCATGCCCTGAAACTCCTGCCCTCAAACTCATGCACTGAAACTCATGCCCTGAATCTCATGCCTTGAAACTCCTGCCCTCAAACTCATGCACTGAAACTCATGCCCTGAATCTCCTGCCCTGAAACTCCTGCCCTGAAACTCATGCCCTGAAACTCATGCCCTGAAACTCATGCCCTGAATCTCATGCCCTGAATCTCGTGCCCTGAAACTCCTGCACTGAAACACCTGCCCTGAATCTCCTGCCCTGAAAATGAAGCCCTGAATCTCATGCCCTGAATCTCATGCCCTGAAACTCATGCCCTGAAACTCATGCCCTGAATCTCCTGTCCTGAAACTCATGCCCTGAATCTCATGCCCTGAATCTCATGCCCTGAAACTCCTGCACTGAAACACCTGCCCTGAATCTCCTGCCCTGAAAATCATGCCCTGAATCTCATGCCCTGAATCTCATGCTCTGAAACTCATGCCCTGAATCTCATGCCCTGAAACTCCTGCACTGAAACTCATGCCATGAATCTCATATCCTGAAACTCACGCCCTGAATCACATGCCCTGAAACTCCTGCCCTGAAACTCATGCCCTGAAACTCATGCCCTGAATTTCCTGTCCTGAAACTCATGCCCTGAATCTCATGCCCTGAATCTCATGCCCTGAAACTCCTGCACTGAAACTCATGCCCTGAATCTCATGCCCTGAATCTCACGCTCTGAAACTCGTGCACTGAATCTCATGACCTCAAGTTACTGCACTGAAACTCATGCCCTGAATCTCATGTCCTGAAACTCCTGCACTGAAACACCTGCCCTGAATCTCCTGCCTTGAAAATCATGACCTGAATCTCATGCCCTGAATCTCATGCTTTGAAACTCGTGCACTGAATCTCATGCCCTCAAGTTCCTGCACTGAAACTCAAGCCCTGAATCTCATGCCCTGAAACTCATGCCCTGAACCTCATGCCCTGAAACTCAAGCCCTGAATCTCATGCCCTGAAACTCATGCCCTAAATCACATACCCTGAAACTCCTGCCCTGAAACTCATGCACTGAAACTCATGCCCTGAATCACATGCCCTAAAACTCATGCCCTGAATCATCTGCCCAGAAACTCATGCCCTGAATTACATGCCCTGAAATACCTGCCCTGAATCTCATGCCCTGAAACTCATGCCCTGAATCTCATGCCCTGAAACTCCTGCCCTCAAACTCATGCACTGAAACTCATGCCCTGAATCTCATGCCTTGAAACTCCTGCCCTCAAACTCATGCACTGAAACTCATGCCCTGAATCTCATGCCCTGAAACACCTGCACTGAAACTCATGCCATGAATCTCATATCCTGAAACTCACGCCTTGAATCACATGCCCTGAAACTCCTGCCCTGAAACTCATGCCCTGAAACTCATGCCCTGAAACTCATGCCCGGAATCTCTTGCCCTGAATCTCGTGCCATGAAACTCCTGCACTGAAACACCTGCCCTGAATCTCCTGCCCTGAAAATGAAGCCCTGAATCTCATGCCCTGAATCTCATGCTCTGAAACTCATGCCCTGAAACTCATGCCCTGAATCTCCTGTCCTGAAACTCATGCCCTGAATCTCATGCCCTGAATCTCATGCCCTGAAACTCCTGCACTGAAACACCTGCCCTGAATCTCCTGCCCTGAAAATCATGCCCTGAATCTCATGCCCTGAATCTCATGCTCTGAAACTCATGCCCTGAATCTCAAGCCCTGAATCTCATGCCCTGAAACTCATGCCCCACATCACATACCCTGAAACTCCTGCCCTGAAACTCATGCACTGAAACTCATGCCCTGAATCACATGCCCTAAAACTCATGCCCTGAATCATCTGCCCAGAAACTCATGCCCTCAATTACATGCCCTGAAATACCTGCCCTGAATCTCATGCCCTGAAACTCATGCCCTGAATCTCATGCCCTGAAACTCCTGCCCTCAAACTCATGCACTGAAACTCATGCCCTGAATCTCATGCCTTGAAACTCCTGCCCTCAAACTCATGCACTGAAACTCATGCCCTGAATCTCATGCCCTGAAACACCTGCACTGAAACTCATGCCATGAATCTCATATCCTGAAACTCACGCCTTGAATCACATGCCCTGAAACTCCTGCCCTGAAACTCATGCCCTGAAACTCATGCCCTGAAACTCATGCCCTGAATCTCATGCCCTGAATCTCGTGCCCTGAAACTCCTGCACTGAAACACCTGCCCTGAATCTCCTGCCCTGAAAATGAAGCCCAGAATCTCATGCCCTGAATCTCGTGCCCTGAAACTCATGCCCTGAAACTCATGCCCTGAATCTCCTGTCCTGAAACTCATGCCCTGAATCTCATGCCCTGAATCTCATGCCCTGAAACTCCTGCACTGAAACACCTGCCCTGAATCTCCTGCCCTGAAAATCATGCCCTGAATCTCATGCCCTGAATCTCATGCTCTGAAACTCATGCCCTGAATCTCATCCCCTCAAGTTCCTGCACTGAAACTCATGCCCTGAATCTCATGACCTGAAACTCATGCCCTGAACCTCATGCCCTGAAACTCAAGCCCTGAATCTCATGCCCTGAAACTCCTGCACTGAAACTCATGCCATGAATCTCATATCCTGAAACTCACGCCCTGAATAACATGCCCTGAAACTCCTGCCCTGAAACTCATGCCCTGAAACTCATGCCCTGAATTTCCTGTCCTGAAACTCATGCCCTGAATCTCATGCCCTGAATCTCATGCCCTGAAACTCCTGCACTGAAACTCATGCCCTGAATCTCATGCCCTGAATCTCACGCTCTGAAACTCGTGCACTGAATCTCATGACCTCAAGTTACTGCACTGAAACTCATGCCCTGAATCTCATGTCCTGAAACTCCTGCACTGAAACACCTGCCCTGAATCTCCTGCCTTGAAAATCATGACCTGAATCTCATGCCCTGAATCTCATGCTCTGAAACTCGTGCACTGAATCTCATGCCCTCAAGTTCCTGCACTGAAACTCAAGCCCTGAATCTCATGCCCTGAAACTCATGCCCTGAACCTCATGCCCTGAAACTCAAGCCCTGAATCTCATGCCCTGAAACTCATGCCCTAAATCACATACCCTGAAACTCCTGCCCTGAAACTCATGCACTGAAACTCATGCCCTGAATCACATGCCCTAAAACTCATGCCCTGAATCATCTGCCCAGAAACTCATGCCTGAATTACATGCCCTGAAATACCTGCCCTGAATCGCATGCCCTGAAACTCATGCCCTGAATCTCATGCCTGAAACTCCTGCCCTCAAACTCATGCACTGAAACTCATGCCCTGAATGTCATGCCTTGAAACTCATGCCCTGAATCTCATGCCCTGAAACTCCTGCCCTCAAACTCATGCACTGAAACTCATGCCCTGAATCTCATGCCTTGAAGCTCCTGCCCTCAAACTCATGCACTGAAACTCATGCCCTGAATCTCATGCCCTGAAACACCTGCACTGAAACTCATGCCATGAATCTCATATCCTGAATCTCACGCCTTGAATCACATGCCCTGAAACTCCTGCCCTGAAACTCATGCCCTGAAACTCATGCCCTGAAACTCATGCCCTGAATCTCATGCCCTGAATCTCGTGCCCTGAAACTCCTGCACTGAAACACCTGCCATGAATCTCCTGCCCTGAAAATGAAGCCCTGAATCTCATGCCCTGAATCTCGTGCCCTGAAACTCATGCCCTGAAACTCATGCTTGAATCTCCTGTCCTGAAACTCATGCCCTGAATCTCATGCCCTGAATCTCATGCCCTGAAACTCCTGCACTGAAACACCTGCCCTGAATCTCCTGCCCTGAAAATCATGCCCTGAATCTCATGCCCTGAATCTCATCCCCTCAAGTTCCTGCTCTGAAACTCATGCCCTGAATCTCCTGCCCTGAAAATGAAGCCCTGAATCTCATGCCCTGAATCTCATGCTCTGAAACTCATGCCCTGAAACTCATGCCCTGAATCTCCTGTCCTGAAACTCATGCCCTGAATCTCATGCCCTGAATCTCATGCCCTGAAACTCCTGCACTGAAACACCTGCCCTGAATCTCCTGCCCTGAAAATCATGCCTGAATCTCATGCCCTGAATCTCATGCTCTGAAACTCATGCCCTGAATCTCAAGCCCTGAATCTCATGCCCTGAAACTCATGCCCCACATCACATACCCTGAAACTCCTGCCCTGAAACTCATGCACTGAAACTCATGCCCTGAATCACATGCCCTAAAACTCATGCCCTGAATCATCTGCCCAGAAACTCATGCCCTCAATTACATGCCCTGAAATACCTGCCCTGAATCTCATGCCCTGAAACTCATGCCCTGAATCTCATGCCCTGAAACTCCTGCCCTCAAACTCATGCACTGAAACTCATGCCCTGAATCTCATGCCTTGAAACTCCTGCCCTCAAACTCATGCACTGAAACTCATGCCCTGAATCTCATGCCCTGAAACACCTGCACTGAAACTCATGCCATGAATCTCATATCCTGAAACTCACGCCTTGAATCACATGCCCTGAAACTCCTGCCCTGAAACTCATGCCCTGAAACTCATGCCCTGAAACTCATGCCCTGAATCTCATGCCCTGAATCTCGTGCCCTGAAACTCCTGCACTGAAACACCTGCCCTGAATCTCCTGCCCTGAAAATGAAGCCCAGAATCTCATGCCCTGAATCTCGTGCCCTGAAACTCATGCCCTGAAACTCATGCCCTGAATCTCCTGTCCTGAAACTCATGCCCTGAATCTCATGCCCTGAATCTCATGCCCTGAAACTCCTGCACTGAAACACCTGCCCTGAATCTCCTGCCCTGAAAATCATGCCCTGAATCTCATGCCCTGAATCTCATGCTCTGAAACTCATGCCCTGAATCTCATCCCCTCAAGTTCCTGCACTGAAACTCATGCCCTGAATCTCATGACCTGAAACTCATGCCCTGAACCTCATGCCCTGAAACTCAAGCCCTGAATCTCATGCCCTGAAACTCCTGCACTGAAACTCATGCCATGAAACTCATATCCTGAAACTCACGCCCTGAATCACATGCCCTGAAACTCCTGCCCTGAAACTCATGCCCTGAAACTCATGCCCTGAATTTCCTGTCCTGAAACTCATGCCCTGAATCTCATGCCCTGAATCTCATGCCCTGAAACTCCTGCACTGAAACACCTGCCCTGAATCTCCTGCCCTGAAAATCATGCCCTGAATCTCATGCCCTGAATCTCATGCTCTGAAACTCATGCCCTGAATCTCATGCCCTGAAACTCCTGCACTGAAACTCATGGCATGAATCTCATATCCTGAAACTCACGCCCTGAATCACATGCCCTGAAACTCCTGCCCTGAAACTCATGCCCTGAAACTCATGCCCTGAATTTCCTGTCCTGAAACTCATGCCCTGAATCTCATGCCCTGAATCTCATGCCCTAAAACTCCTGCACTGAAACTCATGCCCTGAATCTCATGCCCTGAATCTCACGCTCTGAAACTCGTGCACTGAATCTCATGACCTCAAGTTACTGCACTGAAACTCATGCCCTGAATCTCATGTCCTGAAACTCCTGCACTGAAACACCTGCCCTGAATCTCCTGCCTTGAAAATCATGACCTGAATCTCATGCCCTGAATCTCATGCTCTGAAACTCGTGCACTGAATCTCATGCCCTCAAGTTCCTGCACTGAAACTCAAGCCCTGAATCTCATGCCCTGAAACTCATGCCCTGAACCTCATGCCCTGAAACTCAAGCCCTGAATCTCATGCCCTGAAACTCATGCCCTAAATCACATACCCTGAAACTCCTGCCCTGAAACTCATGCACTGAAACTCATGCCCTGAATCACATGCCCTAAAACTCATGCCCTGAATCATCTGCCCAGAAACTCATGCCCTGAATTACATGCCCTGAAATACCTGCCCTGAATCTCATGCCCTGAAACTCATGCCCTGAATCTCATGCCCTGAAACTCCTGCCCTCAAACTCATGCACTGAAACTCATGCCCTGAATGTCATGCCTTGAAACTCATGCCCTGAATCTCATGCCCTGAAACTCCTGCCCTCAAACTCATGCACTGAAACTCATGCCCTGAATCTCATGCCTTGAAACTCCTGCCCTCAAACTCATGCACTGAAACTCATGCCCTGAATCTCATGCCCTGAAACACCTGCACTGAAACTCATGCCATGAATCTCATATCCTGAAACTCACGCCTTGAATCACATGCCCTGAAACTCCTGCCCTGAAACTCATGCCCTGAAACTCATGCCCTGAAACTCATGCCCTGAATCTCATGCCCTGAATCTCGTGCCCTGAAACTCCTGCACTGAAACACCTGCCCTGAATCTCCTGCCCTGAAAATGAAGCCCTGAATCTCATGCCCTGAATCTCGTGCCCTGAAACTCATGCCCTGAAACTCATGCTTGAATCTCCTGTCCTGAAACTCATGCCCTGAATCTCATGCCCTGAATCTCATGCCCTGAAACTCCTGCACTGAAACACCTGCCCTGAATCTCCTGCCCTGAAAATCATGCCCTGAATCTCATGCCCTGAATTTCATGCTCTGAAACTCATGCCCTGAATCTCATCCCCTCAAGTTCCTGCTCTGAAACTCATGCCCTGAATCTCATGACCTGAAACTCATGCCCTGAACCTCATGCCCTGAAACTCAAGCCCTGAATCTCATGCCCTGAAACTCCTGCACTGAAACTCATGCCATGAATCTCATATCCTGAAACTCACGCCCTGAATCTCATGCCCTGAATCTCATGCCCTGAAACTCCTGCACTGAAACACCTGCCCTGAATCTCCTGCCCTGAAAATCATGCCCTGAATCTCATGCCCTGAATTTCATGCTCTGAAACTCATGCCCTGAATCTCATCCCCTCAAGTTCCTGCTCTGAAACTCATGCCCTGAATCTCATGACCTGAAACTCATGCCCTGAACCTCATGCCCTGAAACTCAAGCCCTGAATCACATGCCCTGAAACTCCTGCCCTGAAACTCATGCCCTGAAACTCATGCCCTGAAACTCATGCCCTGAATCTCATGCCCTGAATCTCGTGCCCTGAAACTCCTGCACTGAAACACCTGCCCTGAATCTCCTGCCCTGAAAATGAAGCCCTGAATCTCATGCCCTGAATCTCGTGCCCTGAAACTCATGCCCTGAAACTCATGCTTGAATCTCCTGTCCTGAAACTCATGCCCTGAATCTCATGCCCTGAATCTCATGCCCTGAAACTCCTGCACTGAAACACCTGCCCTGAATCTCCTGCCCTGAAAATCATGCCCTGAATCTCATGCCCTGAATCTCATGCCCTGAAACTCCTGCACTGAAACACCTGCCCTGAATCTCCTGCCCTGAAAATCATGCCCTGAATCTCATGCCCTGAATCTCATGCTCTGAAACTCATGCCCTGAATCTCAAGCCCTGAATCTCATGCCCTGAAACTCATGCCCCACATCACATACCCTGAAACTCCTGCCCTGAAACTCATGCACTGAAACTCATGCCCTGAATCACATGCCCTAAAACTCATGCCCTGAATCATCTGCCCAGAAACTCATGCCCTCAATTACATGCCCTGAAATACCTGCCCTGAATCTCATGCCCTGAAACTCATGCCCTGAATCTCATGCCCTGAAACTCCTGCCCTCAAACTCATGCACTGAAACTCATGCCCTGAATCTCATGCCTTGAAACTCCTGCCCTCAAACTCATGCACTGAAACTCATGCCCTGAATCTCATGCCCTGAAACACCTGCACTGAAACTCATGCCATGAATCTCATATCCTGAAACTCACGCCTTGAATCACATGCCCTGAAACTCCTGCCCTGAAACTCATGCCCTGAAACTCATGCCCTGAAACTCATGCCCTGAATCTCATGCCCTGAATCTCGTGCCCTGAAACTCCTGCACTGAAACACCTGCCCTGAATCTCCTGCCCTGAAAATGAAGCCCAGAATCTCATGCCCTGAATCTCGTGCCCTGAAACTCATGCCCTGAAACTCATGCCCTGAATCTCCTGTCCTGAAACTCATGCCCTGAATCTCATGCCCTGAATCTCATCCCTGAAACTCCTGCACTGAAACACCTGCCCTGAATCTCCTGCCCTGAAAATCATGCCCTGAATCTCATGCCCTGAATCTCATGCTCTGAAACTCATGCCCTGAATCTCATCCCCTCAAGTTCCTGCACTGAAACTCATGCCCTGAATCTCATGACCTGAAACTCATGCCCTGAACCTCATGCCCTGAAACTCAAGCCCTGAATCTCATGCCCTGAAACTCCTGCACTGAAACTCATGCCATGAAACTCATATCCTGAAACTCACGCCCTGAATCACATGCCCTGAAACTCCTGCCCTGAAACTCATGCCCTGAAACTCATGCCCTGAATTTCCTGTCCTGAAACTCATGCCCTGAATCTCATGCCCTGAATCTCATGCCCTGAAACTCCTGCACTGAAACACCTGCCCTGAATCTCCTGCCCTGAAAATCATGCCCTGAATCTCATGCCCTGAATCTCATGCTCTGAAACTCATGCCCTGAATCTCATGCCCTGAAACTCCTGCACTGAAACTCATGCCATGAATCTCATATCCTGAAACTCACGCCCTGAATCACATGCCCTGAAACTCCTGCCCTGAAACTCATGCCCTGAAACTCATGCCCTGAATTTCCTGTCCTGAAACTCATGCCCTGAATCTCATGCCCTGAATCTCATGCCCTAAAACTCCTGCACTGAAACTCATGCCCTGAATCTCATGCCCTGAATCTCACGCTCTGATACTCGTGCACTGAATCTCATGACCTCAAGTTACTGCACTGAAACTCATGCCCTGAATCTCATGTCCTGAAACTCCTGCACTGAAACACCTGCCCTGAATCTCCTGCCTTGAAAATCATGACCTGAATCTCATGCCCTGAATCTCATGCTCTGAAACTCGTGCACTGAATCTCATGCCCTCAAGTTCCTGCACTGAAACTCAAGCCCTGAATCTCATGCCCTGAAACTCATGCCCTGAACCTCATGCCCTGAAACTCAAGCCCTGAATCTCATGCCCTGAAACTCATGCCCTAAATCACATACCCTGAAACTCCTGCCCTGAAACTCATGCACTGAAACTCATGCCCTGAATCACATGCCCTAAAACTCATGCCCTGAATCATCTGCCCAGAAACTCATGCCCTGAATTACATGCCCTGAAATACCTGCCCTGAATCTCATGCCCTGAAACTCATGCCCTGAATCTCATGCCCTGAAACTCCTGCCCTCAAACTCATGCACTGAAACTCATGCCCTGAATGTCATGCCTTGAAACTCATGCCCTGAATCTCATGCCCTGAAACTCCTGCCTTCAAACTCATGCACTGAAACTCATGCCCTGAATCTCATGCCTTGAAACTCCTGCCCTCAAACTCATGCACTGAAACTCATGCCCTGAATCTCATGCCCTGAAACACCTGCACTGAAACTCATGCCATGAATCTCATATCCTGAAACTCACGCCTTGAATCACATGCCCTGAAACTCCTGCCCTGAAACTCATGCCCTGAAACTCATGCCCTGAAACTCATGCCCTGAATCTCATGCCCTGAATCTCGTGCCCTGAAACTCCTGCACTGAAACACCTGCCCTGAATCTCCTGCCCTGAAAATGAAGCCCTGAATCTCATGCCCTGAATCTCGTGCCCTGAAACTCATGCCCTGAAACTCATGCTTGAATCTCCTGTCCTGAAACTCATGCCCTGAATCTCATGCCCTGAATCTCATGCCCTGAAACTCCTGCACTGAAACACCTGCCCTGAATCTCCTGCCCTGAAAATCATGCCCTGAATCTCATGCCCTGAATTTCATGCTCTGAAACTCATGCCCTGAATCTCATCCCCTCAAGTTCCTGCTCTGAAACTCATGCCCTGAATCTCATGACCTGAAACTCATGCCCTGAACCTCATGCCCTGAAACTCAAGCCCTGAATCTCATGCCCTGAAACTCCTGCACTGAAACTCATGCCATGAATCTCATATCCTGAAACTCACGCCCTGAATCACATGCCCTGAAACTCCTGCCCTGAAACTCATGCCCTGAAACTCATGCCCTGAATTTCCTGTCCTAAAACTCATGCCCTGAATCTCATGCCCTGAATCTCCTGCCCTGAAAATCATGCCCTGAATCTCATGCCCTGAATCTCATGCTCTGAAACTCATGCCCTGAATCTCAAGCCCTGAATCTCATGCCCTGAAACTCATGCCCCACATCACATACCCTGAAACTCCTGCCCTGAAACTCATGCACTGAAACTCCTGCCCTGAAACTCATGCCCTGAAACTCATGCCCTGAATTTCCTGTCCTAAAACTCATGCCCTGAATCTCATGCCCTGAATCTCCTGCCCTGAAAATCATGCCCTGAATCTCATGCCCTGAATCTCATGCTCTGAAACTCATGCCCTGAATCTCAAGCCCTGAATCACATGCCCTAAAACTCATGCCCTGAATCATCTGCCCAGAAACTCATGCCCTCAATTACATGCCCTGAAATACCTGCCCTGAATCTCATGCCCTGAAACTCATGCCCTGAATCTCATGCCCTGAAACTCCTGCCCTCAAACTCATGCACTGAAACTCATGCCCTGAATCTCATGCCTTGAAACTCCTGCCCTCAAACTCATGCACTGAAACTCATGCCCTGAATCTCATGCCCTGAAACACCTGCACTGAAACTCATGCCATGAATCTCATATCCTGAAACTCACGCCTTGAATCACATGCCCTGAAACTCCTGCCCTGAAACTCATGCCCTGAAACTCATGCCCTGAAACTCATGCCCTGAATCTCATGCCCTGAGTCTCGTGCCCTGAAACTCCTGCACTGAAACACCTGCCCTGAATCTCCTGCCCTGAAAATGAAGCCCTGAATCTCATGCCCTGAATCTCGTGCCCTGAAACTCATGCCCTGAAACTCATGCCCTGAATCTCCTGTCCTGAAACTCATGCCCTGAATCTCATGCCCTGAATCTCATGCCCTGAAACTCCTGCACTGAAACACCTGCCCTGAATCTCCTGCCCTGAAAATCATGCCCTGAATCTCATGCCCTGAATCTCATGCTCTGAAACTCATGCCCTGAATCTCATCCCCTCAAGTTCCTGCACTGAAACTCATGCCCTGAATCTCATGACCTGAAACTCATGCCCTGAACCTCATGCCCTGAAACTCAAGCCCTGAATCTCATGCCCTGAAACTCCTGCACTGAAACTCATGCCATGAATCTCATATCCTGAAACTCACGCCCTGAATCACATGCCCTGAAACTCCTGCCCTGAAACTCATGCCCTGAAACTCATGCCCTGAATTTCCTGTCCTGAAACTCATGCCCTGAATCTCATGCCCTGAATCTCATGCCCTGAAACTCCTGCACTGAAACACCTGCCCTGAATCTCCTGCCCTGAAAATCATGCCCTGAATCTCATGCCCTGAATCTCATGCTCTGAAACTCATGCCCTGAATCTCATGCCCTGAAACTCCTGCACTGAAACTCATGCCATGAATCTCATATCCTGAAACTCACGCCCTGAATCACATGCCCTGAAACTCCTGCCCTGAAACTCATGCCCTGAAACTCATGCCCTGAATTTCCTGTCCTGAAACTCATGCCCTGAATCTCATGCCCTGAATCTCATGCCCTGAAACTCCTGCACTGAAACTCATGCCCTGAATCTCATGACCTGAATCTCACGCTCTGAAACTCGTGCACTGAATCTCATGACCTCAAGTTACTGCACTGAAACTCATGCCCTGAATCTCATGTCCTGAAACTCCTGCACTGAAACACCTGCCCTGAATCTCCTGCCTTGAAAATCATGACCTGAATCTCATGCCCTGAATCTCATGCTCTGAAACTCGTGCACTGAATCTCATGCCCTCAAGTTCCTGCACTGAAACTCAAGCCCTGAATCTCATGCCCTGAAACTCATGCCCTGAACCTCATGCCCTGAAATTCAAGCCCTGAATCTCATGCCCTGAAACTCATGCCCTAAATCACATACCCTGAAACTCCTGCCCTGAAACTCATGCACTGAAACTCATGCCCTGAATCACATGCCCTAAAACTCATGCCCTGAATCATCTGCCCAGAAACTCATGCCCTGAATTACATGCCCTGAAATACCTGCCCTGAATCTCATGCCCTGAAACTCATGCCCTGAATCTCATGCCCTGAAACTCCTGCCCTCAAACTCATGCACTGAAACTCATGCCCTGAATGTCATGCCTTGAAACTCATGCCCTGAATCTCATGCCCTGAAACTCCTGCCCTCAAACTCATGCACTGAAACTCATGCCCTGAATCTCATGCCTTGAAACTCCTGCCCTCAAACTCATGCACTGAAACTCATGCCCTGAATCTCATGCCCTGAAACACCTGCACTGAAACTCATGCCATGAATCTCATATCCTGAAACTCACGCCTTGAATCACATGCCCTGAAACTCCTGCCCTGAAACTCATGCCCTGAAACTCATGCCCTGAAACTCATGCCCTGAATCTCATGCCCTGAATCTCGTGCCCTGAAACTCCTGCACTGAAACACCTGCCCTGAATCTCCTGCCCTGAAAATGAAGCCCAGAATCTCATGCCCTGAATCTCGTGCCCTGAAACTCATGCCCTGAAACTCATGCCCTGAATCTCCTGTCCTGAAACTCATGCCCTGAATCTCATGCCCTGAATCTCATCCCTGAAACTCCTGCACTGAAACACCTGCCCTGAATCTCCTGCCCTGAAAATCATGCCCTGAATCTCATGCCCTGAATCTCATGCTCTGAAACTCATGCCCTGAATCTCATCCCCTCAAGTTCCTGCACTGAAACTCATGCCCTGAATCTCATGACCTGAAACTCATGCCCTGAACCTCATGCCCTGAAACTCAAGCCCTGAATCTCATGCCCTGAAACTCCTGCACTGAAACTCATGCCATGAAACTCATATCCTGAAACTCACGCCCTGAATCACATGCCCTGAAACTCCTGCCCTGAAACTCATGCCCTGAAACTCATGCCCTGAATTTCCTGTCCTGAAACTCATGCCCTGAATCTCATGCCCTGAATCTCATGCCCTGAAACTCCTGCACTGAAACACCTGCCCTGAATCTCCTGCCCTGAAAATCATGCCCTGAATCTCATGCCCTGAATCTCATGCTCTGAAACTCATGCCCTGAATCTCATGCCCTGAAACTCCTGCACTGAAACTCATGCCATGAATCTCATATCCTGAAACTCACGCCCTGAATCACATGCCCTGAAACTCCTGCCCTGAAACTCATGCCCTGAAACTCATGCCCTGAATTTCCTGTCCTGAAACTCATGCCCTGAATCTCATGCCCTGAATCTCATGCCCTAAAACTCCTGCACTGAAACTCATGCCCTGAATCTCATGCCCTGAATCTCACGCTCTGATACTCGTGCACTGAATCTCATGACCTCAAGTTACTGCACTGAAACTCATGCCCTGAATCTCATGTCCTGAAACTCCTGCACTGAAACACCTGCCCTGAATCTCCTGCCTTGAAAATCATGACCTGAATCTCATGCCCTGAATCTCATGCTCTGAAACTCGTGCACTGAATCTCATGCCCTCAAGTTCCTGCACTGAAACTCAAGCCCTGAATCTCATGCCCTGAAACTCATGCCCTGAACCTCATGCCCTGAAACTCAAGCCCTGAATCTCATGCCCTGAAACTCATGCCCTAAATCACATACCCTGAAACTCCTGCCCTGAAACTCATGCACTGAAACTCATGCCCTGAATCACATGCCCTAAAACTCATGCCCTGAATCATCTGCCCAGAAACTCATGCCCTGAATTACATGCCCTGAAATACCTGCCCTGAATCTCATGCCCTGAAACTCATGCCCTGAATCTCATGCCCTGAAACTCCTGCCCTCAAACTCATGCACTGAAACTCATGCCCTGAATGTCATGCCTTGAAACTCATGCCCTGAATCTCATGCCCTGAAACTCCTGCCTTCAAACTCATGCACTGAAACTCATGCCCTGAATCTCATGCCTTGAAACTCCTGCCCTCAAACTCATGCACTGAAACTCATGCCCTGAATCTCATGCCCTGAAACACCTGCACTGAAACTCATGCCATGAATCTCATATCCTGAAACTCACGCCTTGAATCACATGCCCTGAAACTCCTGCCCTGAAACTCATGCCCTGAAACTCATGCCCTGAAACTCATGCCCTGAATCTCATGCCCTGAATCTCGTGCCCTGAAACTCCTGCACTGAAACACCTGCCCTGAATCTCCTGCCCTGAAAATGAAGCCCTGAATCTCATGCCCTGAATCTCGTGCCCTGAAACTCATGCCCTGAAACTCATGCTTGAATCTCCTGTCCTGAAACTCATGCCCTGAATCTCATGCCCTGAATCTCATGCCCTGAAACTCCTGCACTGAAACACCTGCCCTGAATCTCCTGCCCTGAAAATCATGCCCTGAATCTCATGCCCTGAATTTCATGCTCTGAAACTCATGCCCTGAATCTCATCCCCTCAAGTTCCTGCTCTGAAACTCATGCCCTGAATCTCATGACCTGAAACTCATGCCCTGAACCTCATGCCCTGAAACTCAAGCCCTGAATCTCATGCCCTGAAACTCCTGCACTGAAACTCATGCCATGAATCTCATATCCTGAAACTCACGCCCTGAATCACATGCCCTGAAACTCCTGCCCTGAAACTCATGCCCTGAAACTCATGCCCTGAATTTCCTGTCCTAAAACTCATGCCCTGAATCTCATGCCCTGAATCTCCTGCCCTGAAAATCATGCCCTGAATCTCATGCCCTGAATCTCATGCTCTGAAACTCATGCCCTGAATCTCAAGCCCTGAATCTCATGCCCTGAAACTCATGCCCCACATCACATACCCTGAAACTCCTGCCCTGAAACTCATGCACTGAAACTCCTGCCCTGAAACTCATGCCCTGAAACTCATGCCCTGAATTTCCTGTCCTAAAACTCATGCCCTGAATCTCATGCCCTGAATCTCCTGCCCTGAAAATCATGCCCTGAATCTCATGCCCTGAATCTCATGCTCTGAAACTCATGCCCTGAATCTCAAGCCCTGAATCACATGCCCTAAAACTCATGCCCTGAATCATCTGCCCAGAAACTCATGCCCTCAATTACATGCCCTGAAATACCTGCCCTGAATCTCATGCCCTGAAACTCATGCCCTGAATCTCATGCCCTGAAACTCCTGCCCTCAAACTCATGCACTGAAACTCATGCCCTGAATCTCATGCCTTGAAACTCCTGCCCTCAAACTCATGCACTGAAACTCATGCCCTGAATCTCATGCCCTGAAACACCTGCACTGAAACTCATGCCATGAATCTCATATCCTGAAACTCACGCCTTGAATCACATGCCCTGAAACTCCTGCCCTGAAACTCATGCCCTGAAACTCATGCCCTGAAACTCATGCCCTGAATCTCATGCCCTGAGTCTCGTGCCCTGAAACTCCTGCACTGAAACACCTGCCCTGAATCTCCTGCCCTGAAAATGAAGCCCTGAATCTCATGCCCTGAATCTCGTGCCCTGAAACTCATGCCCTGAAACTCATGCCCTGAATCTCCTGTCCTGAAACTCATGCCCTGAATCTCATGCCCTGAATCTCATGCCCTGAAACTCCTGCACTGAAACACCTGCCCTGAATCTCCTGCCCTGAAAATCATGCCCTGAATCTCATGCCCTGAATCTCATGCTCTGAAACTCATGCCCTGAATCTCATCCCCTCAAGTTCCTGCACTGAAACTCATGCCCTGAATCTCATGACCTGAAACTCATGCCCTGAACCTCATGCCCTGAAACTCAAGCCCTGAATCTCATGCCCTGAAACTCCTGCACTGAAACTCATGCCATGAATCTCATATCCTGAAACTCACGCCCTGAATCACATGCCCTGAAACTCCTGCCCTGAAACTCATGCCCTGAAACTCATGCCCTGAATTTCCTGTCCTGAAACTCATGCCCTGAATCTCATGCCCTGAATCTCATGCCCTGAAACTCCTGCACTGAAACACCTGCCCTGAATCTCCTGCCCTGAAAATCATGCCCTGAATCTCATGCCCTGAATCTCATGCTCTGAAACTCATGCCCTGAATCTCATGCCCTGAAACTCCTGCACTGAAACTCATGCCATGAATCTCATATCCTGAAACTCACGCCCTGAATCACATGCCCTGAAACTCCTGCCCTGAAACTCATGCCCTGAAACTCATGCCCTGAATTTCCTGTCCTGAAACTCATGCCCTGAATCTCATGCCCTGAATCTCATGCCCTGAAACTCCTGCACTGAAACTCATGCCCTGAATCTCATGACCTGAATCTCACGCTCTGAAACTCGTGCACTGAATCTCATGACCTCAAGTTACTGCACTGAAACTCATGCCCTGAATCTCATGTCCTGAAACTCCTGCACTGAAACACCTGCCCTGAATCTCCTGCCTTGAAAATCATGACCTGAATCTCATGCCCTGAATCTCATGCTCTGAAACTCGTGCACTGAATCTCATGCCCTCAAGTTCCTGCACTGAAACTCAAGCCCTGAATCTCATGCCCTGAAACTCATGCCCTGAACCTCATGCCCTGAAATTCAAGCCCTGAATCTCATGCCCTGAAACTCATGCCCTAAATCACATACCCTGAAACTCCTGCCCTGAAACTCATGCACTGAAACTCATGCCCTGAATCACATGCCCTAAAACTCATGCCCTGAATCATCTGCCCAGAAACTCATGCCCTGAATTACATGCCCTGAAATACCTGCCCTGAATCTCATGCCCTGAAACTCATGCCCTGAATCTCATGCCCTGAAACTCCTGCCCTCAAACTCATGCACTGAAACTCATGCCCTGAATGTCATGCCTTGAAACTCATGCCCTGAATCTCATGCCCTGAAACTCCTGCCCTCAAACTCATGCACTGAAACTCATGCCCTGAATCTCATGCCTTGAAACTCCTGCCCTCAAACTCATGCACTGAAACTCATGCCCTGAATCTCATGCCCTGAAACACCTGCACTGAAACTCATGCATGAATCTCATATCCTGAAACTCACGCCTTGAATCACATGCCCTGAAACTCCTGCCCTGAAACTCATGCCCTGAAACTCCTGCACTGAAACACCTGCCCTGAATCTCCTGCCCTGAAAATGAAGCCCTGAATCTCATGCCCTGAATCTCGTGCCCTGAAACTCATGCCCTGAAACTCATGCTTGAATCTCCTGTCCTGAAACTCATGCCCTGAATCTCATGCCCTGAATCTCATGCCCTGAAACTCCTGCACTGAAACACCTGCCCTGAATCTCCTGCCCTGAAAATCATGCCCTGAATCTCATGCCCTGAATCTCATGCTCTGAAACTCATGCCCTGAATCTCATCCCCTCAAGTTCCTGCTCTGAAACTCATGCCCTGAATCTCATGACCTGAAACTCATGCCCTGAACCTCATGCCCTGAAACTCAAGCCCTGAATCTCATGCCCTGAAACTCCTGCACTGAAACTCATGCCATGAATCTCATATCCTGAAACTCACGCCCTGAATCACATGCCCTGAAACTCCTGCCCTGAAATTCATGCCCTGAAACTCATGCCCTGAATTTCCTGTCCTGAAACTCATGCCCTGAATCTCATGCCCTGAATCTCATGCCCTGAAACTCCTGCACTGAAACACCTGCCCTGAATCTCCTGCCCTGAAAATCATGCCCTGAATCTCATGCCCTGAATCTCATGCTCTGAAACTCATGCCCTGAATCTCATGCTCTGAAACTCCTGCACTGAAACTCATGCCATGAATCTCATATCCTGAAACTCACGCCCTGAATCACATACCCTGAAACTCCTGCCCTGAAACTCCTGCCCTGAAACTCATGCACTGAAACTCATGCCCTAAAATTCCTGCCCTGAATCATCTGCCCAGAAACCCATGCCCTGAATTACATGCCCTGAAACACATGCCCTAAAATTCCTGCCCTGAATCATCTGCCCAGAAACTCATGCCCTGAATTAAATGCCCTGAAATACCTGCCCTGAATCTCATGCCCTGATACTCATGCCCTGAATCTCATTCCCTGAATCTCATGCTCTGAAACTCCTGCACTGAAACTCATGCCATGAATCTCATATCCTGAAACTCACGCCCTGAATCACATACCCTGAAACTCCTGCCCCGAAACTCATGCCCTGAATTTCCTGTCCTGAAACTCATGCCCTGAATCTCATGCCCTGAATCTCATGCCCTGAAACTCATGCCCTGAATCTCATGCCCTGAATCTCACGCTCTGAAACTCGTGCACTGAAACACCTGCCCTGAATCTCCTGCCTTAAAAATCATGCCCTGAATCTCATGCCCTGAATCTCATGCTCTGAAACTCATGCCCTGAATCTCATGCTCTGAAACTCCTGCACTGAAACTCATGCCATGAATCTCATATCCTGAAACTCACGCCCTGAATCACATACCCTGAAACTCCTGCCCTGAAACTCATGCCCTGAATTTCCTGTCCTGAAACTCATGCCCTGAATCTCATGCCCTGAATCTCATGCCCTGAAACTCATGCCCTGAATCTCATGCCCTGAATCTCACGCTCTGAAACTCGTGCACTGAATTTCATGACCTCAAGTTACTGCACTGAAACTCATGCCCTGAATCTCATGTCCTGAAACTCCTGCACTGAAACACCTGCCCTGAATCTCCTGCCTTGAAAATCATGCCCTGAATCTCATGCCCTGAATCTCATGCTCTGAAACACATGCCCTGAATCTCATGCCCTGAAACTCCTGCACTGAAACTCATGCCATGAATCTCATATCCTGAAACTCACGCCCTGAATCACATGCCCTGAAACTCCTGCCCTGAAACTCATGCCCTGAAACTCATGCCCTGAATTTCCTGTCCTGAAACTCATGCCCTGAATCTCATGCCCTGAATCTCATGCTCTGAAACTCATGCCCTGAATCTCATGCCCTCAAGTTCCTGCACTGAAACTCATGCCCTGAATCTCATGACCTGAAACTCATGCCCTGAACCTCATGCCCTGAAACTCAAGCCCTGAATCTCATGCCCGGAATCTCATGCCCTAAATCACATACCCTGAAACTCCTGCCCTGAAACTCATGCACTCAAACTCATGCCCTGAATCACATGCCCTAAAACTCCTGCCCTGAAACTCATGCCCTGAAACTCATGCCCTGAACCTCATGCCCTGAAACTCAAGCCCTGAATCTCATGCCCTGAAACTCATGCCCTAAATCACATACCCTGAAACTACTGCCCTGAAACTCATGCACTGAAACTCATGCCCTGAATCACATGCCCTAAAATTCCTGCCCTGAATCATCTGCCCAGAAAATCATGCCCTGAATTACATGCCCTGAAATACCTGCCCTGAATCTCATGCCCTGAAACTCATGCCCTGAATCTCATGCCCTGAATCTCATGCCCTAAAACTCCTGCCCTGAATCATCTGCCCAGAAACTCATGCCCTGAATTACATGCCCTGAAATACCTGCCCTGAATCTCATGCCCTGAAACTCATGCCCTGAATCTCATGCCCTGAAACTCCTGCCCTCAAACTCATGCACTGAAACTCATGTCCTGAATCTCATGCCCTGAAACTCAAGCCCTGAATCTCATGCCCTAAATCACATACCCTGAAACTCCTGCCCTGAAACTCATGCACTGAAACTCATGCCCTGAATCACATGCCCTAAAATTCCTGCCCTGAATCATCTGCCCAGAAAATCATGCCCTGAATTACATGCCCTGAAATACCTGCCCTGAATCTCATGCCCTGAAACTCATGCCCTGAATCTCATGCCCTGAATCTCATGCCCTAAAACTCCTGCCCTGAATCATCTGCCCAGAAACTCATGCCCTGAATTACATGCCCTGAAATACCTGCCCTGAATCTCATGCCCTGAAACTCATGCCCTGAATCTCATGCCCTGAAACTCCTGCACTCAACCTCATGCCATGAATCTCATATCCTGAAACTCACGCCCTGAATTACATGCCCTGAAACTCCTGCCCTGAAACTCATGCCCTGAAACTCATGCTCTGAATCTCATGCCCTGAAACTCCTGCACTGAAACACCTGCCCTGAATCTCCTGCCCTGAAAATCATACACTGAATCTCATGCCCTGAATCTCATGCTCTGAAACTCATGCCCTAAATCACATACCCTGAAACTCCTGCCCTGAAACTCATGCACTCAAACTCGTGCCCTGAATCACATGCCCTAAAACTCCTGCCCTGAATCTCATGCCCTGAAACTCAAGCCCTGAATCTCATGCCCTGAAACTCATACCCTAAATCACATACCCTGAAACTACTGCCCTGAAACTCATGCACTGAAACTCATGCCCTGAATCACATGCCCTAAAATTCCTGCCCTGAATCATCTGCCCAGAAACCCATGCCCTGAATTACATGCCCTGAAACACATGCCCTAAAATTCCTGCCCTGAATCATCTGCCCAGAAACTCATGCCCTGAATTAAATGCCCTGAAATACCTGCCCTGAATCTCATGCCCTGATACTCATGCCCTGAATCTCATTCCCTGAATCTCATGCCCTGAAACTCCTGCACTGAAACACCTGCCCTGAATCTCCTGCCTTAAAAATCATGCCCTGAATCTCATGCCCTGAATCTCATGCTCTGAAACTCATGCCCTGAATCTCATGCTCTGAAACTCCTGCACTGAAACTCATGCCATGAATCTCATATCCTGAAACTCACGCCCTGAATCACATACCCTGAAACTCCTGCCCTGAAACTCATGCCCTGAATTTCCTGTCCTGAAACTCATGCCCTGAATCTCATGCCCTGAATCTCATGCCCTGAAACTCATGCCCTGAATCTCATGCCCTGAATCTCACGCTCTGAAACTCGTGCACTGAATTTCATGACCTCAAGTTACTGCACTGAAACTCATGCCCTGAATCTCATGTCCTGAAACTCCTGCACTGAAACACCTGCCCTGAATCTCCTGCCTTGAAAATCATGACCTGAATCTCATGCCCTGAATCTCATGCTCTGAAACTCGTGCGCTGAATCTCATGCCCTCAAGTTCCTGCACTGAAACTCAAGCCCTGAATCTCATGCCCTGAAACTCATGCCCTGAACCTCATGCCCTGAAACTCAAGCCCTGAATCTCATGCCCTGAAACTCATGCCCTAAATCACATACCCTGAAACTCCTGCCCTGAAACTCATGCACTGAAACTCATGCCCTGAATCACATGCCCTAAAACTCATGCCCTGAATCATCTGTCCAGAAACTCATGCCCTGAATTACATGCCCTGAAATACCTGCCCTGAATCTCATGCCCTGAAACTCATGCCCTGAATCTCATGCCCTGAAACTCCTGCCCTCAAACTCATGCACTGAAACTCATGCCCTGAATGTCATGCCTTGAAACTCCTGCCCTCAAACTCATGCACTGAAACTCATGCCCTGAATCTCATGCCCTGAATCTCGTGCCCTGAAACTCATGCCCTGAAACTCATGCTTGAATCTCCTGTCCTGAAACTCATGCCCTGAATCTCATGCCCTGAATCTCATGCCCTGAAACTCCTGCACTGAAACACCTGCCCTGAATCTCCTGCCCTGAAAATCATGCCCTGAATCTCATGCCCTGAATCTCATGCTCTGAAACTCATGCCCTGAATCTCATCCCCTCAAGTTCCTGCTCTGAAACTCATGCCCTGAATCTCATGACCTGAAACTCATGCCCTGAACCTCATGCCCTGAAACTCAAGCCCTGAATCTCATGCCCTGAAACTCCTGCACTGAAACTCATGCCATGAATCTCATATCCTGAAACTCACGCCCCTGAATCACATGCCCTGAAACTCCTGCCCTGAAACTCATGCCCTGAAACTCATGCCCTGAATTTCCTGTCCTGAAACTCATGCCCTGAATCTCATGCCCTGAATCTCATGCCCTGAAACTCCTGCACTGAAACACCTGCCCTGAATCTCCTGCCCTGAAAATCATGCCCTGAATCTCATGCCCTGAATCTCATGCTCTGAAACTCATGCCCTGAATCTCATGCTCTGAAACTCCTGCACTGAAACTCAGCCATGAATCTCATATCCTGAAACTCACGCCCTGAATCACATACCCTGAAACAATCCTGCCCTGAAACTCATGCCCTGAAACTCATGCCCTGAATTTCCTGTCCTGAAACTCATGCCCTGAATCTCATGCCCTGGAATCTCATGCCCTGAAACTCATGCCCTGAATCTCATGCCCTGAATCTCACGCTCTGAAACTCGTGCACTGAATTTCATGACCTCAAGTTACTGCACTGAAACTCATGCCCTGAATCTCATGTCCTGAAACTCCTGCACTGAAACACCTGCCCTGAATCTCCTGCCTTGAAAATCATGACCTGAATCTCATGCCCTGAATCTCATGCTCTGAAACTCGTGCAGTGAATCTCATACCCTCAAGTTCCTACACTGAAACTCAAGCCCTGAATCTCATGCCCTGAAACTCATGCCCTGAACCTCATGCCCTGAAACTCAAGCCCTGAATCTCATGCCCTGAAACTCATGCCCTAAATCACATACCCTGAAACTCCTGCCCTGAAACTCATGCCACTGAAACTCATGCCCTGAATCACATGCCCCTAAAACTCATGCCCTGAATCATCTGTCCAGAAACTCATGCCCTGAATTACATGCCCTGAAATACCTGCCCTGAATCTCATGCCCTGAAACTCATGCCCTGAATCTCATGCCCTGAAACTCCTGCCCTCAAACTAATGCACTGAAACTCATGCCCTGACTGTCATGCCTTGAAACTCCTGCCCTCAAACTCATGCACTGAAACTCATGCCCTGAATCTCATGCCCTGAAACACCTGCACTGAAACTCATGCCATGAATCTCATATCCTGAAACTCACGCCTTGAATCACATGCCCTGAAACTCCTGCCCTGAAACTCATGCCCTGAAACTCATGCCCTGAAACTCTTGCCCGGAATCTCATGCCCTGAATCTCGTGCCGTGAAACTCCTGCACTGAAACACCTGCCGCCTGAATCTCCTGCCCTGAAAATGAAGCCTGAATCTCATGCCCTGAATCTCCTGTCCTGAAACTCATGCCCTGAATCTCATGCCCTGAATCTCATGCCCTGAAACTCCTGCACTGAAACACCTGCCCTGAATCTCCTGCCCTGAAAATCATGCCCTGAATCTCATGCCCTGAATCTCATGCTCTGAAACTCCATGCCCTGAATCTCAAGCCCTGAATCTCATGCCCTGAAACTCATGCCCTACATCACATACCCTGAAACTCCTGCCCTGAAACTCATGCACTGAAACTCATGCCCTGAATCACATGCCCTAAAACTCATGGCCCTGAATCATCTGCCCAGAAACTCATGCCCTCAATTACATGCCCTGAAATACCTGCCCTGAATCTCATGCCCTGAAACTCATGCCCTGAATCTCATGCCCTGAATCTCATGCCCTGAAACTCCTGCACTGAAACACCTGCCCTGAATCTCCTGCCCTGAAAATCATGCCTGAATCTCATGCCCTGAATCTCATGCTCTGAAACACATGCCCTGAATCTCATGCCCTGAAACTCCTGCACTGAAACTCATGCCCTGAATCTCATGCCCTGAATCTCACGCTCTGAAACTCGTGCACTGAATCTCATGACCTCAAGTTACTGCACTGAAACTCATGCCCTGAATCTCATGTCCTGAAACTCCTGCACTGAAACACCTGCCCTGAATCTCCTGCCTTGAAAATCATGACCTGAATCTCATGCCCTGAATCTCATGCTCTGAAACTCGTGCACTGAATCTCATGCCCTCAAGTTCCTGCACTGAAACTCAAGCCCTGAATCTCATGCCCTGAAACTCATGCCCTGAACCTCATGCCCTGAAACTCAAGCCCTGAATCTCATGCCCTGAAACTCATGCCCTAAATCACATACCCTGAAACTCCTGCCCTGAAACTCATGCACTGAAACTCATGCCCTGAATCTCATGCCCTGAAACACCTGCACTGAAACTCATGCCATGAATCTCATGTCCTGAACTCACCGCCTTGAATCACATGCCCTGAAACTCCTGCCCTGAAACTCATGCCCTGAAACTCATGCCCTGAAACTCATGCCCTGAATCTCATGCCCTGAATCTCGTGCCCTGAAACTCCTGCACTGAAACACCTGCCCTGAATCTCCTGCCCTGAAAATGAAGCCCTGAATCTCATGCCTGAATCTCGTGCCCTGAAACTCATGCCCTGAAACTCATGCCCTGAATCTCCTGTCCTGAAACTCATGCCCTGAATCTCATGCCCTGAATCTCATGCCCTGAAACTCCTGCACTGAAACACCTGCCCTGAATCTCCTGCACTGAAAATCATGCCCTGAATCTCATGCCCTGAATCTCATGCTCTGAAACACATGCCCTGAATCTCATGCCCTGAAACTCCTGCACTGAAACTCATGCCATGAATCTCATATCCTGAAACTCACGCCCTGAATCACATGCCCTGAAAACTCCTGCCCTGAAACTCATGCCCTGAAACTCATGCCCTGAATTTCCTGTCCTGAAACTCATGCCCTGAATCTCATGCCCTGAATCTCATGCTCTGAAACTCATGCCCTGAATCTCATGCCCTCAAGTTCCTGCACTGAAACTCATGCCCTGAATCTCATGACCTGAACTCATGCCCTGAACCTCATGCCCTGAAACTCAAGCCCTGAATCTCATGCCCGGAATCTCATGCCCTAAATCACATACCCTGAAACTCCTGCCCTGAAACTCATGCACTCAAACTCATGCCCTGAATCACATGCCCTAAAACTCCTGCCCTGAAACTCATGCCCTGAAACTCATGCCCTGAACCTCATGCCCTTGAAACTCAAGCCCTGAATCTCATGCCCTGAAACTCATGCCCTAAATCACATACCCCTGAAACTACTGCCCTGAAACTCATGCACTGAAACTCATGCCCTGAATCACATGCCCTAAAATTCCTGCCCTGAATCATCTGCCCAGAAAATCATGCCCTGAATTACATGCCCTGAAATACCTGCCCTGAATCTCATGCCCTGAAACTCATGCCCTGAATCTCATGCCCTGAATCCTCATGCCCTAAAACTCCTGCCCTGAATCATATGCCCAGAAACTCATGCCCTGAATTACATGCCCTGAAATACCTGCCCTGAATCTCATGCCCTGAAACTCATGCCCTGAATCTCATGCCCTGAAACTCCTGCCCCTCAAACTCATGCACTGAAACTCATGTCCTGAATCTCATGCCCTGAAACTCAAGCCCTGAATCTCATGCCCTAAATCACATACCCTGAAACTACTGCCCTGAAACTCATGCACTGAAACTCATGCCCTGAATCACATGCCCTAAAATTCCTGCCCTGAATCATCTGCCCAGAAAATCATGCCCTGAATTACATGCCCTGAAATACCTGCCCTGAATCTCATGCCCTGAAACTCATGCCCTGAATCTCATGCCCTGAATCTCATGCCCTAAAACTCCTGCCCTGAATCATCTGCCCAGAAACTCATGCCCTGAATTACATGCCCTGAAATACCTGCCCTGAATCTCATGCCCTGAAACTCATGCCCTGAATCTCATGCCCTGAAACTCCCTGCACTCAACCCTCATGCCATGAATCTCATATCCTGAAACTCACGCCCTGAATTACATGCCCTGAAACTGCTGCCCTGAAACTCATGCCCTGAAACTCATGCCCTGAAACTCATGCCCTGAATCTCCTGTCCTAAAACTCATGCCCTGAATCTCATGCTCTGAATCTCATGCCCTGAAACTCCTGCACTGAAACACACTGCCCTGAATCTCCTGCCCTGAAAATCATACACTGAATCTCATGCCCTGAATCTCATGCTCTGAAACTCATGCCCTAAATCACATACCCTGAAACTCCTGCCCTGAAACTCATGCACTCAAACTCGTGCCCTGAATCACATGCCCTAAAACTCCTGCCCTGAATCTCATGCCCTGAAACTCAAGCCCTGAATCTCATGCCCTGAAACTCATACCCTAAATCACATACCCTGAAACTACTGCCCTGAAACTCATGCACTGAAACTCATGCCCTGAATCACATGCCCTAAAATTCCTGCCCTGAATCATCTGCCCAGAAACCCATGCCCTGAATTACATGCCCTGAAACACATGCCCTAAAATTCCTGCCCTGAATCATCTGCCCAGAAACTCATGCCCTGAATTAAATGCCCTGAAATACCTGCCCTGAATCTCATGCCCTGATACTCATGCCCTGAATCTCATTCCCTGAATCTCATGCCCTGAAACTCCTGCACTGAAACACCTGCCCTGAATCTCCTGCCTTAAAAATCATGCCCTGAATCTCATGCCCTGAATCTCATGCTCTGAAACTCGTGCACTGAATCTCATGCCCCTCAAGTTCCTGCACTGAAACTCATGCCCTGAATCTCATGCCCTGAAACTCATGCCCTGAACCTCATTCCCTGAAACTCAAGCCCTGAATCTCATGCCCTGAAACTCATGCCCTAAATCACATACCCTGAAACTCCTGCCCTGAAACTCATGCACTGAAACTCATGCCCTGAATCACATGCCCTAAAACTCATGCCCTGAATCATCTGCCCAGAAACTCATGCCCTGAATTACATGCCCTGAAATACCTGCCCTGAATCTCATGCCCTCGAAACTCATGCCCTGAATCTCATGCCCTGAAACTCCTGCACTGAAACTCATGCCATGAATCTCATATCCTGAAACTCACGCCCTGAATTACATGCCCTGAAACTCCTGCCCTGAAACTCATGGCCCTGAAACTCATGCCCCTGAATCTCCTGTCCTAAAACTCATGCCCTGAATCTCATGTCCTGAATCTCATGCCCTGAAGCTCCTGCACTGAAACACCTGCCCTGAATCTCTGCCTGAAACTCATGCCCTGAATCTCATGCCCTGAATCTCACGCTCTGAAACTCGTGCACTGAATCTCATGACCTCAAGTTACTGCACTGAAACTCATGCCCTGAATCTCATGTCCTGAAACTCCTGCACTGAAACACCTGCCCTGAATCTCCTGCCTTGAAAATCATGACCTGAATCTCATGCCCTGAATCTCATTGCTCTGAAACTCGTGCACTGAATCTCATGCCCTCAAGTTCCTGCACTGAAACTCAAGCCCTGAATCTCATGCCCTGAAACTCATGCCCTGAACCTCATGCCCTGAAACTCAAGCCCTGAATCTCATGCCCCTGAAACTCGTGCACTGAATCTCATGCCCCTCAAGTTCCTGCACTGAAACTCAAGCCCTGAATCTCATGCCCTGAAACTCATGCCCTGAACTCATGCCCTGAAACTCAAGCCCTGAATCTCATGCCCTGAAAACTCGTGCACTGAATCTCATGCCGCTCAAGTTCCTGCACTGAAACTCAAGCCCTGAATCATCTGCCAGAAACTCATGCCCTGAACCTCATTCCTCTGAAACTCAAGCCCTGAATCTCATGCCCTGAACTCATGCCCTAAATCACATACCCTGAAACTCCTGCCCTGAAACTCATGCACTGAAACTCATGCCCTGAATCACATGCCCTAAAACTCATGCCCTGAATCATCTGCCCAGAAACTCATGCCCCTGAATTACATGCCCCTGAAATACCTGCCCTGAATCTCATGCCCTGAAACTCATGCCCTGAATCTCATGCCCTGAAACTCTCGCCACTGAAACTCATGCCATGAATCTCATATCCTGAAAACTCACGCCCTGAATTACATGCCTGAAACTCCTGCCCTGAAACTCATGCCCTGAAACTCATGCCCCTGAAACCTCATGCCCTGAATCTCCTGTCCTAAAACTCATGCCCTGAATCTCATGTCCTGAATCTCATGCCCTGAAGCTCCTGCACTGAAACACCTGCCCTGAATCTCCTGCCCTGAAACTCATGCCCTGAATCTCATGCCCTGAATCTCACGCTCTGAAACTCGTGCACTGAATCTCATGACCTCAAGTTACTGCACTGAAACTCATGCCCTGAATCTCATTTCCTGAAACTCCCTGCACTGAAACACCTGCCCTGAATCTCCTGCCTTGAAAATCATGACCTGAATCTCATGCCCTGAATCTCATGCTCTGAAACTCGTGCACTGAATCTCATGCCCTCAAGTTCCTGCACTGAAACTCAAGCCCTTGAATCTCATGCCCTGAAACTCATGCCCTGAACCTCATGCCCCTGAAACTCAAGCCCTGAATCTCATGCCCTGAAACTCGTGCACTGAATCTCATGCCCTCAAGTTCCTGCACTGAAACTCAAGCCCTGAATCATCTGCCCAGAAACTCATGCCCTGAATTACATGCCCTGAAATACCTGCCCTGAATCTCATGCCCTGAAACTCATGCCCTGAATCTCCTGTCCTGAAACTCATGCCCTGAATCTCATGCCCTGAATCTCATGCCCTGAAACCTCCTGCACTGAAACACCTGCCCTGAATCTCCTGCACTGAAAATCATGCCCTGAATCTCATGCCCTGAATCTCATGCTCTGAAACACATGCCACTGAATCTCATGCCCCTGAAACTCCTGCACTGAAACTCATGCCATGAATCTCATATCCTGAAACTCACGCCCTGAATCACATGCCTGAAACTCCTGCCCTGAAACTCATGCCCTGAAACTCATGCCCTGAATTTCCTGTCCTGAAACTCATGCCCTGAATCTCATGCCCTGAATCTCATGCATCTGAAACTCATGCCCTGAATCTCATGCCCTCAAGTTCCTGCACTGAAACTCATGCCCTGAATCTCATGACCTGAAACTCACTGCCCTGGAACCTCATGCCCTGAAACTCAAGCCCTGAATCTCATGCCCGGAATCTCATGCCCTAAATCACATACCCTGAAACTCCTGCCCTGAAACTCATGCACTCAAACTCAATGCCCTGAATCACATGCCCTAAAACTCCTGAACCTCATGCCCTGAAACTCAAGCCCTGAATCTCATGCCCTGAAACTCATGCCCTAAATCACATACCCTGAAACTACTGCCCTGAAACTCATGCACTGAAACTCATGCCCTGAATCACATGCCCTAAAATTCCTGCCCTGAATCATCTGCCCAGAAAATCATGCCCTGAATTACATGCCCTGAAATACCTGCCCTGAATCTCATGCCCTGAAACTCATGCCCTGAATCTCATGCCCTGAATCTCATGCCCTAAAACTCCTGCCCTGAATCATATGCCCAGAAACTCATGCCCTGAATTACATGCCCTGAAATACCTGCCCTGAATCTCATGCCCTGAAACTCATGCCCTGAATCTCATGCCCTGAAACTCCTGCCCTCA